>NC_083283.1:54749439-54801939 GCF_963506605.1 Zootoca vivipara | reverse complement strand
TCTTTATTTTATTTGGTACGCATTTGTGCTTCTCCGTGCATGTCTGTTGCATGGGTGTAAGCATGTGTGGTTGTAAGGAACGTGTATTCTACACACACTGTATTCTCGTTGGCTAAAGAGCCAAGCCGGGGTGCTAATGAAACAGCAACGGTAGGGAGCAAAGGTGTCCATTTTCAGTATCATTCCAGCAAAAGCAATGTTGAGGCAAAGTATTTCCGATAGAGTATTTCTGATAGAGTCAGCAACAGAGCTGAGCTTCTGACTTCCAACTGGTCTCATTCCTTTATTTCTTTATTCATAAAATAGTATCCATCACCTCCGGAAAAAACTGCAAACCTCTGGTTGTACAACCACAGGCATTAATGCAGCTTAGAATCTCCACCCTGCTCATATGCACTGAAACAGGTGTGTGTGTGTGTGTTTGTATGTGTGTGTGTGTGTGTGTGTGTGTGTGTGCATAATGCAGAGAGAGAGAAACTAGGTTGCAATCCTGCACAAGAAGTCAGAAGAATTTTGCAAGACACCCCCCCTTTGTTTCCCTAAACTGATAATCAGCCAGAAGGGGCAGGTTGATTTTCCATTTTGAACCCCAGCTTGCCTGTTCATGTTGATGATTGAGGACAGCAAAAATTTTTAATAATAATCCCACACATATTGGGCTATATTTGTACATCCCATACTATAACTGTTTAAGATTGTCACGCTAGAATTTAATTTCTCTAATTGTGAATGTGTGAAAACAATTGAGATTAGGGACCCATCTGCACTACACATTTAAAGCAGGATTGTAGCACTTTAAACAGTCATGGCTTCCCCCAAAGAATCCTGGGAACTGTAGTTTGTTACAGTTGCTGACAGTTGTTAGGAGACACGTGCTCTCCTCACAGAGCTACAGTTCCCAGACTTCTCTGGGAAGAAGAATCGATTGATCTGACAGCTCTCAGCAGCCTTAACAAACTTCAGTTCCCAGGATTCTTGGGAGGGAAGCCATGCTAGGGATGGCATGGCATTCAATTCGGTTTGCATTTAAAGGTGAATCTGTTAAATCCATACTTTCTGAAACAATATGAGGAATGAAACACAGACATCCTTTGAAATTCACACTTATCAAAATGTTGTGGTGCAGTTTTCCAATCAACCAATGTTTGGAAAAAAAATGCATCTATCAGGAAAAGTCTGCATAAAAATGAATATATTAGTGAATATAACAAAGAGAAATGAATCATACTGGGAAAAATTATTTGCAAAAATGTGTACATCAGTCAAAACTGCATATAAAAAAATGTGTTTCTTAGGAGAAATTCACGTTGAATTCTGAATTGCTTCAGAATTGTGGAGAATTGAGTTTAAGATTGGAAAAACGAGAAACTGAAAGAAATAAAACTGACAGATGTTTCCATCCCTGGGTTCCATAGGAAGTTGCCTATAGGAAGTAGCCATAGCAGTCAGACGGTTGGTCGATCTAGCTCAGCACTGTCTATTCTGACTGGCAGCAGCTTGTCTGGGTTTCAGGCAGTGCCAAAACAGAAGACCCAGGTCTACAGAAACTTTGCACATTCTGATTTATGTGTATAGCTGTAAATCTGGAAATAATTACTATTGTTCAAATAGAAATACAAAAACAAACCATCACACCGTAAAGTGAGCAGATGTGCATACTCAGTTTGCTATCCACTCATAATAGGAACCTCAAGCTCTTCCTCCTTATACTTACTTTTTAAATCTTTAAACCAGACTTGGACTGTGCAAACTTTCAAACAGAGGACTTCTCTGACAGCCCCTCAAACAAAAGGGTCCTATCTTCATGGGGACTAAGATACAAACGGTGAACTTCTTTATCCATTGCTCAGAGCCCTCACCCGCCTTCCACCCTGGCTGGCAAAAGCAGATAGGGCTTTGCATCACGTTGCTCCTCCTTGGCCTTGGGTTTGGATAGTGCTGTTGGCCTCTCGGTCACTACACTGAACCAGCCTTCAATATATGCACAGCAAATAGCGGCCAGAATTCAACTCTATGCTTTCTGCTGCTTCCTGTCCTGCATGAAAAGTATCCACTTGGGGTGAAAATAATGTGAGACCATTCTAAGCATTCTCTCCGGTGACACGTACAACAGGGTGCCTGGGCGTCTCACATTAAAGAAGGCAGTTCTCTGCTTGAAGGTGCCATCTGTTTGCAGAGCTATCCAGCCCAAGTCTAGTTTAAAGATAGAGAACCTTAAGAAGGGGGAAATGAATTTGTTCCATGGACAGTTACCACTGCAAGACTGAGCAGGTCATGGTCATAGTCTTCCTCCCTATGGTGACAAATACTGCTGTTGTTGTTTACTCTTCTTAGTCATGTTCAACTCTCCGTGACCCCATGAACCAGAGCATGCATTGTAAACTCCCACTTTCTTCTCAAAGCTTCTCCTTTTTTATGTCCATGGTGTTTTCTTTGCAAAATACTGGAGTGGTTTGCCAGTTCCTTCTCTAGGTGGATCACATTTAGTCTAAACTCTTGGCTATGATATGTCCGTCTTGGGTGGCCCTGCATGACATAGCTCATAGCTTCTTGGAGTTATTCAAGCCCCTTTGCCACAACAAAGCAATGATCCATGAAGGGGGACAAGTACTGTATTCCTCATTAAATTGTGGCAAATTGCTTATGAATGTGCACTAGTACATATAAATTAGCATTATTAAATTGTATGCAAACCTGTTTCCTCCTCTGTCCTGTCTTCTGGTGATGCATACATAGCCATCCTTGTGTGGAAACACCCAAAATATTTGACTATCCCTACAGATTGCTTTTGAAGTCAAATTAATATTCACTGCCCACAAAATTAGCACACCACTCTTTAGCTCACCACATGAGCAGCATTTTGATGATCAGGACCAGAAATAAATATCCTGGAATAATTCATCCCGTGTAGGGTGAAAGGTGATCTAGAGTAGAGATAAATCTGGGACCCGGATTAGGAGCACAGAGAAACTGAATGTGGGCAGAAGAGAAGCATAAAAGCAGGCACTGGGCTTGAGAGAAAGAAAAGCAAGAATGCAAAAGTATTGAGGAAAAGCAGGTTCGTGGAAACAGAGGTTCCTGAAAGCATTGCTTAAGGTGCTGTGGGCAAATAGATAGACTAATGGCAGGGGATTCTGCTTTGTAGTCTTGCTCATCAAAGTGAGTGTGCACTCTATTTACAGTGAGACAGGTGTGGAAAACATGTCTGCTCATTCCAATGCAGAATCCAGCACTGCCCCTCCGCGTGACTTCCTCCAACATAAGAGTCTCGGAACAGTAAACCTCCTCCCCTTTTTTCTCCTGCGTAATTCCGGAACCGGAGGAAAGGGGCTCCATGCTTTCCTTCTCCCCCCTTTCCCCCTCTATCTCCTCCCTCCTGTGTAGCTGGGGCTCTCCCATGCTGCCAGAGCCCTGGCACTCTCCCCCTCCACTTCCTGACTGGTTACCTCAGAGCCCTCGCTTCCATCAATGCTTGGGGAGGAGCTACTTCTGATGCAAGGGGGAGGTTCTCTATGCTGTCTCCCCCTTACATCCATATTTATTTATTTATTTATTTATTTAGCTGAGAGATACTAATAGAAAGATAGCCATTTAGATAGCCATTTAATCATTTCAATAAGGAACTAACTTTTACCTAGGTTTTTTTTTTAAAAAAAAAAATACTCTCAGTTTAATTAATAAAAGTGAGCCATTTGCAATAGTTTCCACAGCTTGAGTGACTGGGCCAGGACTCGATGCTGTCCAAATGCCCTCCATTTGTCAGGTGACACCAAGCAATGGTGGTTTGCGTGTTCAGACCCAGAGACCTCCCCCCTAAATAAACACACATTTGACTCAAATTTTTGTTTTGGTTTTTGGCAGAATTTAGGCCACAACTTTATTGATTACAGAAAAGTGAGTGGTTGCATAGGCTCTGATTCGACTAGCTCCCTGCACCGTTGCAGGTAGCACTAACCCAGAGCTCCATCATAGGTCAGCCAAAGGTGAACACCTGAGGTAGGTGAAAAGTCCAGGAACAGACTCTGTTCACTCCCCAGATGCTCCCCTGGACTCAGGCACAGGCACAACCCCCTCTCGGGGGTTGACCAAACCAAGTTGAGTCCCTGGATTCCTTTAACGGAATACCCTTCACATAGGGATGGCGATAACGTTCTCCCATCCCTATCACCTGAACCAGTGCCTATCTGCAACCTTACAAGTTGTGACGATTTGCTACGCGGCGGGCGAAACCCAAATGGCAACAGCCAATCAGCCAAGTGGGGAAAATTCCTGCCATGCCCCTGTCCCAATGACAGACGACACACGATGACATAGCAAGGTCAAGCGCAAAAGCTCTAAAAGTAGGGAGAGGTAGGCGGGTGTTCCGATGCACGAGCCGAAAGAGGAAGCTCTGGGTCACATGCATGGGTCCCTCAATCCGTTTGGACTGTGCCCCATTGGCCAGATTATACCCAGCAACAAGGGACCTACCAATTGGGTGTTGTGGCTATCCAATAGACCCACCCACAACCAGGAGGTCAGTCTCCAGGTCTCACCGCAACACGTGCCCTCTTTTAGGGAGGACACGCTTTACCAAAGGCTGCTGCAAAACACAGTGGACAATCTCAGGTGCCTCTCTATGCCAGTTCTTTTCTGACATTTTGCAATATGCCGCATGAAACAAATAACTAAATATGAATGATCCCTGCTGTCTTAAACCACTTCAGCCTTAGCACTGTTCAGCCAGATCTATTGCATTTTCTAAGCCAATAGAAGATGAGAGCATGTGCTTCACTTATTCTGACAGGGACATACCATCATTTTGCTTCAAGCAGGAACAGGTCACTGTCTCAGTGGACATCCCAGTTACCAAGTCTTCCTAGACACTGTTTTTGAGTCAACAAGCTAAAGGTGTGCAATCCTGTGACATTATATATATATATATATATATATATATATATATATATATATATATTCAATCCCAAAATTATTTGTTCTTTTCCTAGAAACATCAGTGAGCAACATCAGCAATGGAAGAAGCTGAACCTGAACAAAACAGGAAATGGATATCCATTCCATTTACTTATAATAAAGAAAGTTTAAAGAAAAAATCATTTTAAAAAATGTTGGTGCTATTTTTCAGCTGAAACACATTACTGTGCATGTTATGCATGTTTAGTCCATGTGTGCATTTGTGCATGTGGTGTGAGAAGTACTGTTAAAAGGAATGCGCACACACACACACACACACACACATATATATATATATATATATATATATATATATATATATCATTGTCTTCATGAATGAATCAGTGCTTCATTTTAAACAAGGCTTCTGCGCTGAGCTTAGCCCAGCACAGTAATTTAATGAATCTACATTTCATGACTGAAGTGATAAGGATGAAACATTTTAAAATAACCAAAAGGTAGATACACCAGAAAAGTCTGATGAAACATTAAATGAATGTAGTGTAACACATTATCTTTGCTTCTGCACATCCAAAAAGCGCAATGAACTAAAACATTGCATTAAGCCACGAATAAAGCTAAAAATTAAATTGGCTCAGGAAGATCCAGCGTAGTGGTTTATGCAGTAAGAACACAGTAAATTTGGTCATTTAATATCATTCTTTTTTACCTTCAATGTGCACACTTAGAGAAGGAGAAAAACCCTTGAAACTCATGCAGGAAATTGTATGGGGAAAGGGAGTGCATGGGCTTTAAGAGTTCTACTCATTTAACATGTTTTTAAAATTGACACCATTTTCTGTGATCTTATATAGAATACAATTACTCCCGCTGACCATCATTTAGGTGCTCTGAATCCCCTAACACATGAAATATAACCAGACCCATTGGAGATAGAAACAAGACCTAATAAAGAAGACATATTCAAAAATATAACCCTGCACCTCCAAATCAATAAATAAAGACAAGTATTTCATACACTAATGCATATATCTATGGCTATTATAAATTAGTGGCTTGCCAGAAAATACACTTCTTAGCACAAGTGCCATTATTTCAAGTTGTCTGTTTAATGCACACTTAGTATATTTTCCTCATGCAAAGCTGCACTGCATAATTAGGCAACATCCATTCTTAAAAAGGAAAGTAGACGTCAAAAATGAAATACATAAAGCCACGACATTTTACAAATTTGCATCTCCAAAAGTTATGTGCGGTTTCTGATAGGCGAAAAAAAATTGCAACAAGATCACTATATTATAATGGTCCCAGTTTCATCTTCGCTTGCTTCATCTGCTAGGCTGGCAGTAATGTAAGTTATAATGCACTCATTCTCATTCAACTTCAGTGGATGGGAATTTTCTAGAGTAGTTCTATTAAGTGGACGACTGGATAGGTGTCTTAATAAGTTTGCTGAATTATGGCCGTTAAAGCTCAGTTAGATAAATTGTTTGATGGCTAGTTGTTTTCATCGTAGGCATTTACTGTCTCCTAGGGACAGCTTGAATGTTTCCATTTATGTCCAGAGCCTTGGCTGAACTTCTGTGAAACCTATTGGTCATACATTGCAAGAATTTGAAGCCATTTTCTGTTTCAGGTCTCCCGTGGCTAGCCAGGTCCCTGCAAACTGTCTGTCCGCCATTATAGAAAACCAACAAGGTCCTCAGCATTTAACAACCCAAACATTTAGAAGCACATGTGAAATCCACATTTTCTTTACATGTCACAAGCATGCCTAACCATCTCAAGCCAGACACACTTTACATAACCTGATGCCAGGGGCCACACATGTCACAAACTGGTCAGAACTTTGAAAGATTCTCAGATTTCTTATCACAGTTAATCTTGCCACTGTGGCGCCTGGTGCCTTGGCTGTTTCCATGCTATCCGTTCTCTATTTTCAAAGGCTAAATGCAGAGAAATAGTATATATTTATTCCCACCCTTTGCCACAGGGTGGTTTGAAACAAAATAAAATAAGATATGAAGAATGCGTTAAATCCATAAAGTAACACAGTTCCTAAAAATAACAACACAACAACTCACAACATATTATTACATGGCTGTTATGCCTTGTCATGTCACTTTTCCTCCAAAATGCCTGTGGAAAAAGTGTGTCTTAACCAAATCCCTAAAGCTAAGAAGAGTTGGGTCCAAACATACCTCGGTAGAGAGAGACTCCTGCATGTATGGAGTCAGCACTGAAAAGGCCCAGGAGAAATATTCATCATCATAACCATTATTAAAATTTATATACCGTGCCGAGGATTGCAGAGCAGTTTACAATATAAAAACACCAAAATTCTTACCATGGTAACTAACAAAAGCAATAACCCTCCCACCTCAGTATGTTATGGATTTCAAGATAGCTATGAAAAGAAATGACGGGGAGTGATTGTGTCAAAAAGGGAGCAGTTGGTTCCATGAGTGAGTAGCACCTTTCCCAGGGCCCAAAATCTCTCACACAGGACATGACCCTCTGCCAGCAGGAAAGGGCTGCTGTGCTCATGACCTACTTGTGAGATTCCCATTGGCATCTGCTTGGCAAATATGCGAAACAGGATATTGGACAATATTGGCCTTTGGTCTGATCTAGAATGTCTTTCCTTACATTTATAATGCCTTCCTCTTCAGACTTCATATTTGGGGTTCTGCCTCTAGGCTGTTGTGCTTAGGAGTTTAGGAGTTTGCTTGCACATCTCAGCAGCTTTCATGGAGGGCCACAGGAGTGCAGTGCCTTGTAGGCTGCACAAGCTTGGACAGTGTGCCAGAAACCTTTGTGCCCAGGCCTGTTAATCACACGGTGCCGCTGAGGTATATAAACTGGCCGACCCGCCAGCAGCCAAAACATCAGCCAAAGAAAGAAAAATGAGTTTGCATCAGGCAGAAGCAGATTGCAGAGCTGTGTCCCAATGGTGTCAGGGGCAAGTCCTGAGCCACCACCATCAATTAGTTCAAATCAAATCAGACACACTGCCATTCAGCTTGCAACATTAATGTTCTGGTCTTGGCCACTGTGCACGCACTCTCCCTCTTCCATGCTCTCTGACACATGCACACATCAAACTATGGTATAATTTCCTCTTCTGGCATTGAAATCCTCCACTGATTACAGTGACTTTTATTTCTGTCTTAACACTAAAATCTTCCAAATGTTTGCACAACTGTCGTTGCTGGCTATATGAAAATAAAGGCTTGGAAGTGCAAGGCTTTCCATTATTGACAATAAAGATGTATCTGCACTATAGACTCAACTTGGTTTAAGAGTATAACTTGGCTGTTTCAACATGCCAGACCCTCCAAGTGTCCCTACTTGCTAGGGACATCCCTGATTTAGAAAAGCCATCCCGGTTTCTGATTTGATCTTAGAATGTCCTGCTTTTCCTTAGGATGTCCCTATTTTCATCAGATAAATGTTGGAGGGTATGGAGTTATCCAACCCCCAGGCCATCTGAAGGCAACCCTGTATAGGGAAGGGGTTTTTTTAATGTTTAATGTTTTATTATGTTTTTATATATGTTGAAAGCTGCCCAGAGAGGCTGGGGCAACCCAGTAAAATTTGTGGGATATAAATAGTAAAATTATCATTATGGAATGGGACGTCCCTATTTTCATTGAAGAAACGTTGAAGGGTATGACATGCAAAGCTGACATCATCAATCAGTTATCATAAATAATCCTATGTCACACCAACCAATTACTTAATAACGTAAGACAAAGTGGGAAATTATAGGGGTGTGTGTGTGTGTGTGTGTGTGTGTGTGTGTGTGTGTGTGTGTGTGCAGTAACTGCTTCCTCTAAGGATTAACTGGAGGAGCAGTTTAGGAGGTGCTTTTTCATCCAGCACAGCAGACGGAAGCAACACTCACACCTCCAAATATTTATTAATAATGTTACATTCAAATATCTGACACACAATTCTCAAATTCGTAATATCTGGAATTGAATTCGCTGCACAAATCCGACAAAGTGATTCTTCTGTCTGCTGAACCCAATAAAAGTAACATCTAACTGGACCAAAGAGACAAATCAGAATGGGGTGAGAGGAATCCTAGGTGCGGACGTTATTTATCAGCCTCTGAGGTTATAATGGAGGAGTAATAATTTCCAAAGTGCATATGCTTTTGAGAGCTTTTATCTAATTTCTCTTGAGCCCCACCCCTCCAATTTCAGCTGTGCTGTTATGTGTTGGATAGTGGTCCATATACACTGGAATGCAGCCATCTTCCTGTTGCTGGTACCCTACAAAGAGGAGCCTGGAAAGAATGGTCCCTCTCTCTCTCTCTTTTGCAGTTGCTTTCTCCGGAGCTTTTAATACCACAGGTATATTGCCATAAAGATTTGTGCAGTTACCATGCATGGATGGAGGAGAATTTCTGTTGAACTGCATTATTAAGCAAACTTGAGTGGTGAACATGCCTTCGAAAGGAGTTTGGGGCCAAAACTGTGTGCACTTGGGGCCAAAGCTAGCCTGATGCTCTCTGGGTCTATGCGGGATGCTGAACCATGGTCAGAATTATAGTAAGATAAATTTTTGGATACAGTCATAAAAGAAGATTAAGAAAATAAATGTTCAGCTCAGACCCTATCATGATTTTACTGAGATATATGGAGGAAACTGGATAAGAAATGGATAAAGAATTAGTTAATTATCAGTTGCCCCCAGCATTTGATTTTTTTTAAAAAACAGAAATACCAAGAACAGAGGACTTGGAAATAAAATGTTGAATTTTGGTTAAATCCTCAAAATCAATGCATTGAATTAAAATAGATACAGAGGAGGGAAATGAGTTTGATTGAACTATTTTGAGAAATGTTTTAGATATCATAGTCAGGATCCGCTTTTTACGGGCTATGGATTTGATTAAATTAACAAAGAATGATGTGATCATTGAAGTATATATGAGAGTTAATGAGCTTTAGAAATGATCAGTATATTTATTTATGCCAAGTTTAGAAAAGAAATGGAATTTAAGGGAGCGGTGTAATCAAACTATAGTTCTGTATATTGTTTTGCTATTTTGTGATATTTGCATAGTAATGATATTAATAAAATATTCAATATATATGAAAAAAGTGGTAAGAGTCAGCTTCTGAAAACAGCTTTGAGGTTGTTGGGTTCTTTTTAGAATCAAAGGGTATATAAATGTTAAGAAATGGAAAACATGAAATGTTTGAGAGCAGATGTGTGTGTTTTCTTCTCCATTGCCCCAGGCACCTAACTTACCAGGCCTGACTGATATCACTCGGAGTAGTCATTATTTCAGACATCAAGAACTGAATGTATTAAGTAGACCCTAGTCTGTTTCTTTGTGCATTTCCTTGTGCCATATTGTTTTGTTCAGGAATGGGGCATCCAGTAGAAGTCTTGAACCAGACTTCTTTTTCCTGGCAAGAGGTGAACAACTGCATCAGACTTACTTTATTTTTTGTTTTTAAGTTGCTTATGGTAACTAATGATTGTGTTCAAGTAAGACCTACTCATAGTAGACCTATACAAATTAATGAACCTAAGTTAGTCATCAAAATATATATATATAAAAATAAAAAAATGTCCAGCAGCACCTTAGAGACCAACTAAGTTTGTTCTTGGTATATGCTTTCATGTGCATGCACACTTCTTCTTCAGATGCACATGAAAGCTTATACCAAGAACAAACTTAGTTGGTCTCTAAAGTGCTACTGGACAATTTTTATTTTTTATTTTATATATATATATTTCGACTGCATCAGACCAACACAACTACCTATGTGAATCTAAGTTAGCCATGTTTATTAACTTCAGCAAGTCTATTCTCAGTAGGATTAGCATTGACTACCACACATTGTAGGGACGAGGGTGGTGCTGTGGTCTAAACCACTGAGCCTAGGGCTTGCCGATCAGAAGGTCAGCAGTTCGAATCCCCGTGACGGGGCGAGCTCCTCTTGCTCGGTCCCTGCTCCTGCCAACCTAGCAGTTCGAAAGCACATCAAAGTGCAAGTAGATAAATAGGTACCGCTCCGGCGGGAAGGTGAACAGCGTTTCTGTGTGGTGCTCTGGTTTCGCTAGAAGCGGCTTAGTCATGCTGGCCACATAACCTGGAAAAATTGTCTGCGGACAAACGTCAGCTCCCTTGGCCAGTAAAGTGAGATGAGCGCCACAACCCCAGCGTCATTCGCGACTGGACTTAACTGTCAGGGGTCCTTTACCTTTTTTCTTTTTTTAACATACATTGTGAACAAAACCCCACTTTTAAAAAGAGTGTACTTTATTATCATCTACTACTTCCCTCCAGAACAACTTTTGGCAGGGACAACAAAGCTGTCCAGTCTCCGTTAATCACCCCATCTAAGTTGTCACTCTAGTCCAAGCGAAATATGTTGGCCAAAGTATTCTCATTCCAGTTTTGGCCATTTTAGAATAGTGCCAAGTGTCACTGTTAATGACTGCATGCTCCACTTTACTACTAGAACTCTCTTCAAGGGCTGTCTGGGACCCTACTAGGTTCTTTCCAGCCCCTGTCTATCCACAAACACACACACCCCAATCCCATGTGTATCGCCTCCAGCTCTAGGATGCCAGAGGTATTTTTGTTTTATGTTTTTCCTCGTAAGTTGACACAACTTAACATTGTTTGTCTTGTCACCAGATTATTACTCTAAATTAAAAGGTTATCCGCAGTGAGTCACTGAATATTTTACATCATGGTTACAGTAGCTGCTCTAGCAGACACCTGCGCAGAGATGAGGCTATATATACATAATGTCACTGTGCTGTCAAAATACAAGATGCCTGCTGTACCTCTCTCTAATATATACCACTTGCTGCTCATCTCCCTCTGCTCCCTTTAATTCTCTGCCTTCCCTCTGGCAGACTTACCGAGGTCAGTGCCAGGAGGGATGGAAGGGCCATCGGATGACTGAAAACATGCAGCCCGTTGACAATGGGAGCAGGATGGATTTGGGGGAAGTGCTGTTTTTCAAACCATTTGCAGCATCGCTTGGGGGCTTTCCCCAACCTTTGATCTTGCCCCTGTATACAAATTCCACCCAGCAGCTGGATGTTCTCACGTGGATGTACCTGGAGACTTTGCTTGTAAAACTGCAAGTGTGGCGCTTGCAGAGGAGTTTTATATGTTTAGATTGCTGGAGAATGGAGAGAGAGGATGGAAGTCTCAGAGCAAAGGAAGGGGACTGGGCTCTGGAGGAACAGAAGTTGTCAGGAATGTGGTAGCAGTGAGACTATACCACACATCTGTGAAAGCCTACAGTGTAATGTATTTATTGAAATAGTGGTAAGGCAACATCAGTCCTGCCCTGTGGAAATCCCTTGCAGATGACTGCAGTGCCTGGAGACAAACGGTCTGGTAAGCGCCGGAACAACATGCTCCGCCACCGGGGGCGGAGAGCAGGCACACTGCCCCCAGGGACGGGGCACGCGTTCTGGGGGCGGAGAGCTCTGTGAGCAGGGGCGGGAAGCGCGTTTTGGGGGGCGGGGTGTGTGTTTTAGGGCAGGGTGTGCCACACGCAGGGGCGAGGCGTGCGTTTTGGGGGTGGGGCGGGCAGCCGCGAAGGCGCCCCTGGGACCACGCCGTTCAGGGTGCCCTGCCCCCACCGCCCCTATCTTCCTATGCCCCTGGGTCTGGTCATGTATCCATAGCAGTGACCAGAGGAGGAAAGACCGCTGGGAGGAGTGCAGAGAGAAGAAACGCCATGGTGCATCTGCAGCGGCATAATCAGACGCCTTCATCTGTCCCAGTTGCAGCAAAACATGTCTCTCCCATATCGGCCTCTACAGCCACAGCAGGCACTGCAACCTTCCAGCAGTTTGACTTCACCCCCAGAGGCGAATTCATTCATTGTCTGCCAAGAGACAGATGCCAACAACAAATAGTGGCAAGGTGCCTGTGCAGGTGAGGCTGTATTGCTCTCTTGTCTCCTGAATGCTACAGTTTACCAAGAGAGAATGGGGAAGAGGGAAGGCAGCAGGAGGCTGTCAGGACGCAGGCTCAGTGTGGATGTAGTCTCAGGCGTATCACATTGGCTCTGCCGCAGTGCCCACACCACATCAAGTTCCTGCTGCTTTGTCCTGCCCCCTCTTGGTTAAGTGGCAGTGATGTGCCACATTTGGAAAGCGAAAGAGCAATGCAGCCACACAGCCCAGCTGGTTGCCTCAAAGAATACACAATACTGAGCTAGATGGATTCACACTAATGTAGTTTAAGGCAAAATCCTATGTTTCTGTGTACTCATTGTAGGTAGCCATGAACAAAAGCTAGAGACTAGAATGTTGCCTGCCCTGTGATGTGGTGGAAAACACCAGTCCCTTCCACATATTATATAAAGCTAATGTGTGAATAAGTTGGCACTGGCCCCAACAATATGCACATGCACCAGATTCTGGCCCTCTGACATGTGTGTTCAGCAAAAAATCTGGAGGGTGAGCCAGCTGTACTCATGTAGGCTTCTCCTTAAGGGTTGTTCAAATGTTATGCTCAATAAGTGTTCAATCTGTTTACTCGCATATAAAAGTAGTTGAGCTGTACACTCCTAGAATTACTCACTTGTAACAGTAAACACCTATATAGCTGGGTAGATAAAACTTCAGCTCTAGAAACCAACAGGTTTTCACACTTCAAACACTAAGCATACTCAATCCACATTGGCATTTCCCCCAAAGGTTTGTATTATTATTATTATTATTATTATTATTATTATTATTATTATTATTAACCTTCAGATTCTCCCAAGTCTGTTGACATCTTCCTCTTGTGCATGGATGGTACCATTATGGCTACATAAAGAGCCACACTTGGATAATGCGTTCACTATTAGTATATAGGATTTTGACTGCATTTGTGAGATTCAAAATACAACCTGCAGGCAGATAGCCATTTTATTCTGTTCCAGCATAAACAACAAAGAATCTCATTGTAGCTGAAAGACAAACATATTTATTGTGGCATAAGCTTGTATGGACTAGCACCCACAGTGGCATGCATCTGACAAAGTAGACTGTAGTCCACAAAAGCTTATGCCACAATAAATCTGTTCATCTTTAAAGTGTAAGAAGAATTGATTTAAATGCAATCCGAAAAGGATTTTGGTGCCCACAATGACTGGAAATTTTATAGTTCTACGAGAGAAGCTTGCTATTAAATTTTATCTTATATAAGTTCTCTGTAATATTCATGCATTCTGCAGTGGAGATATCTGCTCAGGGCTTAAAACCTAACCTGGTATAATTATGTGGCTTCCTTATACCACGTCAGGCCATTAGTCAATCAAGCCTAGAACAGTTCACTCTGACTAGCAGCAGCTGTATGAAGTCTCCAGTACTGTATAAGATCTTCTCCATCAGCAGATAACTGATAAAAAATGTGGTCATGAGAATTCAGCCCAAAAGTGCAGTGAGATCTCACTGATTCCAGTACGTTTGCTCCAAACTGAAACCTATATCAGTTTGATCTCAAATAAGGAGTTTGTTTAAGGGGGGAAATGACTGCCATTTTCCTGACTAGGAACCTACAGTGTTGCCAAGAAATTTCCCCTGATCTTTTGACTCTCTATCTATCATCCTAGCCTACCTTCCTCATTCTGTCTTAATTTTCAGGTCAGATTGGAAGTGACAAGAGAATTTCCAGCCTTAGTTACCACTACTGCCAGAAGCAATAAGAGTCCTACTGCCCTCAGGCCAAGGTTTGTTATCTGTCATTAACCTGAGAGGGACATGGAGTGCAATCCATTGAAAATGTGAAAGCTGACTCATGCACTCCTTCCTTTTATTCCTTGACTATATTAGTAAGTATTCTGGAACACACCAGCAGAGAGAGGGGTAGGGATAATATTTCACAAAATGGGACACTGCATCCTTCCATAAGCACTGATAGGCTGAGCCTCAGACACAGGGCATATGCTTAGCCAAGTTTATGTGTTGACAGTCTTGTGCTCTTTGTGTAAATACTGTAGCAGCCGCAACAGTTGATCTGGGTGGTTTGACTGCCAGCCAAATCAGATTTGCTATCCAACCCCCTTTTGTCCACATGCAGAGTGGGTAGCAGGCCATATGCAGGGCCGAGCTACAGACAAAATTTATATACTGCTTGATTGTAAAAACAAACAAACTCAAAGCAGTTCACAAGTGGCAGGGGCAGACTCTGGTTATCTCTGGTAGCACAGCACCCTGAGTGAGACCCTAATCTGGTGCCCCCAAATGGATCTTCTCAATTATGGATCTTCTCAATGTTGCACCCCCTCAGCTCGGTGCCCTGTGCAGGGGAACTGCCTGCAGCACCCGAAATCTGGCGTTGCAAATGGAAGCCCTCTGGAATTGGTCCCACTTGAGAGCTCCTGATGGGAGCTGATCCCCACCAGAGTAGGAATTCCAGCCGTTGTTGGCCAGCTGATCAACAGTGGCTGCAAACCCTTCTTTTGGCAGGGACCGTCCTTTGTGGCAAAAGACATGAGTTCCAGCCAGTCTGTAAAAGAAGAAAGGAAAGGATTGGGGGCATACTTGCAGCGCTCCCCGAATTCTTTCCTTTCCAACAACCATGTGTATATTCAGAAGAAATTTACATGAAAATGCTGATACATTTCCATTGGGATGCTTTAAAAGAATAATGATCATGAATTGATGTGGAAATGGAGAGACTGAAAAACGAGAACCTGAGAGAAACTGGAATCAAAAGATTTGACCATCCCTACGATGCAGGTGGCACTGTGGGTTGAACCACAGAGCCTAGGGATTGCCAATCAGAAGGTCGGCGGTTCAAATCCCCACGGCGGGGTGAGCTCCCGTTGCTCGGTCCCTGCTCCTGCCAACCTAGCAGTTCAAAAGGACGCAGCGCAAGTAGATAAATAGGTACCGCTCTGGCGGGAAGGTAAACAGCATTTCCATGCACTGCTCTGGTTCACCAGAAGCGGCTTAGTCATGCTGGCCACATGACCCGGAAGCTGTACACCGGCTCCCTCAGCCAGTAAAGCGAGATGAGTGCCGCAACCCTTTACCTTTACCTTTACTTGGAGGGAGGTGTTTTCCAGTGGCAGGCCTTAAACTCCCTATTCTTGTAGAACCTATTTGGATGCAGGGAATCAGGAAAAGGGAGGTACTGGTCACCGAGAGAGAGAAAAGTCTAAGTAGATGATAAATAATGATGCTGCATGCTGCAACATCTCCATTTTTGAAGCAGTAGGGAGGACATGTTATCCTTTCTTCTTTCTTTCCACTGATAGCCATCCTACCTCGTGATGAAGAGCACCATAAAATCCCAGAAGACTTAAACAACAACAAAAGCAGGGACCAAGAGCCAGTACTGAATGAGTGAGTAGACAGGAGACTCTGGTGTTAAACATAATCAAACTCAAATAAACAGAAATGCATCAGTTTCTCCCTGTCAACAGCAACCTTGCAGCTCAGAGGGCCATTTTTTCCTGCAAAGCTTCAAGTTTCCAAACACTTCAGGCACAGCACAGAAATCTAGCCAACAGGCACTTGCCCTGTAGGAATGCTGGCCTGCCATGGATCATATATATTATATATGCACAAAGGAAGAAGAATAGCCAGCTCTGTGTATCAGAGTGGCACATGATTTGAAAAAAAATCAAGCAAGCATTTCTCATTACATTTATTAAATTACTTTACAGCTGGTATTCATTTATCTACTTAAGCGGGTGCAGGGAACCCTCTGTAACTCTGAAGCATTAGTTAAGCTAAAGTGCTGATGACTTAAAATGTTGTGTTGCAGCACATAATCCATGTTGGAATGACCTCTGAAAAGGAGACGAAATTCAGGAAACAATACTATAAAACAAAGCAAAAAGAATTATCCCATATGCAAAGTCAAAAGAAATGATGTAGTTGTATTGTTTAAAGGCGGGTGCTAGGGACCCAGGTGGCGCTGTGGTTAAACCACTGAGCCTAGGGCTTGTTGATCAGAAGGTTGGCGGTTCGAATCCCCGCAACGGGGTGAGCTCCCGTTGCTCTGTCCCAGCTCATGCCAACCTAGCAGTTCAAAAGCATCTCAAAGTGCAAGTAGATAAATAGGTCCCGCTCTGGCGGGAAGGTAAACGGCGTTTCCATGCACTGCGCTGCACTGACTCGCCAGAAGCGGCTTAGTCATGCTGGCCACATGACCTGGAAGCTATACGCTGGCTCCCTCAGCCAATAATGCGAGATGAGTGCGCAACTCCAGAGTCGGTCACGACTGGACCTAATGGTCAGGGGTCCCTTTACCCTTTACCTTTATGTAGAACTACATGATAATAAAATCAGCATTTTATGACCTGCGATGGTTAGGCTAGCTCTACAGAAAATACCACAACCACTGTAGCTTGCAACTTTGGCATTTACCAACAACCTTCTAGTCCTGGTGAGTGTGTGGAAATTTTTTGGGAAGTACCCTTTCTACTTAGAAACTCCAAGTCTGCACCTTCAAAAGTGGACCCAGGTGGCGCTGTGGGTTAATCCACAGAGTCTAGGGCTTGCTGATCAGAAGGTCGGCGGTTCGAATCCCTGCAACGGGGTGAGCTCCCGTTGCTTGGTCCCAGCTCCTGCCCACCTAGCAGTTCGAAAGCACATCAAAGTGCAAGTAGATAAATAGGGACCGCTCCGGCGGGAAGGTAAACGGCGTTTCTGTGTGCTGCTCTGGTTTGCCAGAAGCAGCTTTGTCATGCTGGCCACATGACCCGGAAGCTGTCTGCGGACAAACGCCGGCTCCCTCGGCCTATAGAGCGAGATGAGCGCCGCAACCCCAGAGTCGGACACGACTGGACCTGATGGTCAGGGGCCCCTTTACCTTTACCTTTTTACCCTTTCTACTTAGAAACTCCAAGTCTGCACCTTCAAAAGTTTAGGTAGATAGATGGATGTTTGCGCTTCTCCTATGGCTACCGCAACTTGCCATCTATTCCTAATTCTCCATTAACTTATCTCCTTTTGTCTTTTCTGGTAGTCCCTTGATTCTGTTCCTTCGAATAAAGACAGAAGATGCCAAAAGATGAGTGAGCCTGACCTACAGGAGAGAAATAGGGAATCTGAGCCTCTCCTGTGCCTATCCACACTTCTGTTTATGCTGTGACCTCTAGGCACAGGTCCATGAATTGTAGGCACAGGGCTCAGCAGGTTTTTTGTTTGTTTGTTGGGGGGTTGTCCAACCATTTCCCCTGGGGAAACCCACTGTTTCCTGCTGAATTCGAACAATGCCAGTTGGGCCCACGTCTACAAATCAAGGGCTCTTGCCTAGGAACTGCAGCACAAACAGAATTGTGGGTGAGCTCTACCTCCCAACAACTTCGCAAATGGTCAGGGATGGACAAATGCAAGCAATAATCAACATCTTCTTCATCTGTTTCCATGATACATTGCTGATTGTTCTGTGGAGAAATAATTACGCACTTACAGGACAGGGGTGCCAACTTAAATAAAACATTGGTGGCCCCAGGTAAGCCCCACCCCATCTAACTGATCACAAGACATGGCAGGCAGGCACACCATCTGAATGGCAATGCCTATCAAATATGAAATGGGTGTGTGTGCAAAGGGACCTCAGCCCCTAGAAGTTGGCTCCTATACACATTTATACACACATACACAGAGTTATGTGTAAATACCACACCTGTTCTTAAATGTTTACTTTCTGATGTCCCAGCACAATTCTTTCACAATACAGCCTTCTCATCATAATCACTGAACATAAAAACTCTGTGAACATTATTTTAGCAGCATATACCTAGGTGCCGCAGATCAAGCTGAGAGGGGAATTTAGCCAGCTGTTTGTCTGAAAGGGATTGTTACTAGTCCTGGGCAAGGGGATGAGTTCGAATCTGTATGCTTTTTAGTGGCTAGAATCAATAACTATCAGGGTGTGTATTTGTCCCAGAAAAGGAGTAGGTGACTTTGTCTAAAAAGAAAAAGGTCAGTTGTATCCAGCACACACCTTAGTAAAGCCCTTAAAAAGCTGCCAACCTATTTGGGTGTGGGTGTGGGGGGGTGCACATATATATTTGTGCTGCAGAAGATCATACAGAATCAACTCAGTAAAAAGAATTGTCATAAAATCTCACACCATTGACTTGTAAATGGAATTGAATCTGCAGAGTCTACATAATGATACTATCAAAAAGAGAAGGAGCTATCACATTCATATAACAGATGAGATATGAAATGACTACTATGGCAGATGAACACCCCAGAGGTATTTTGCTCCATTCTACTCACTGCGTTTATATCTCCGGCTTCTCTAATTTCAGTTATTTTTTTTCCTCAGGTCTTAAGACAAGAGTAGACAATTTTTTCCTTAACAAATAACCTCATACACAAGTCAATAGTATAAATACTCACATTTCTGAGGTTAGCGCTGGGGCTTTATTAAAACTGATTTTTCACAAGCTATTCCTGTTATATTTGTGCTGTTGCTTCCAGCATGCCTCCCTCTTTGTGAATAAAAGAAGGAAGAAGAGGAAATGTCTCGGTTTAGGGATACTGAACAGTAACTCTTCAACTCAAAATCTGCATCTATGCATTCCCATCTCTCTCTCTCTCTCTCTCTCTCTCTCTCTCTCTCTCTCTCTCTCTCTCTCTCTCTCTCTCTCTCTCTCTCTTGCTCCCATTAGTCTAGTGTCCTTTACAGGACAGTCTTCCATTTGAACAAGAAGGAGGGAAAGCAAGGGGCTTGAATCTGCCCCTCAAATCTGGGCAGCGGACTAAGCAGGCACACCTGTCACCTGGTCACATTCCCTCCCCATATGCGTTGTCTTTCTTAAGCAGGTGTGAGGGACATTTCTCAGTCCAATGGCCACGTTCACTTCTGGGAAACCTTCCGGGGGGCCACATGCAAGTGCTGGGCAAAGCTAGAGGGAGAGGTGGGCGGAGCAGCTAATGCAAATTTCACCTTGGTGCAGTAAGCTAGTTTCAACACACAGGCCCACCCTTGAGCCAAGGTGAAGCAACCACCTCAGGTAACAGGATCTACAGAGGCAGGAGATCTGCCGCCGTTGCTGTGGCTGCAGTGGTAGAGACAGCTGCAGTGCGCTGCTTGGAGGCCAGATCTGCCGCCTCCTTGGCAACCCCCCTCCATGCCACTCTACAATGGCCTCTTTGTGAACAGAAGGGGGTGGTGGTCTCCCCCCACCCTTGCTCCCGATGTAGGTCTTTATTTCCCCCTTGTTCCTGATGTACGGTAGATCTTCACTCACTCCTTCTTTCCTGGCCGGGGGTGGAGAGGGGAAGGCAGCGCCATTTTGTGGTTTGCCTCAGGTACCGAAATGCCTTGGGCCAGCTCTGTGCACACTCCTCTGTATTTTCCACTCAGGGAAGCCAGAGTTCAAAGACACGTTTCAGCCACTTTGGAGGATGAGAAGCAAGCCCAGTAGCGGGTATGGCTGGGGAGGAGTGGTGCCTGGAAAGAAATCGGAGGGCCAGGCAAAAAAGTTTGGAGGGCCGCATTCAGTCTCCGGCTCTGAGGTGCCCCATCCCTGCTTTAAAGCATAGCAAATCATTTCATTCATTCGTATATATTTATATTCAAATTTGATGCCAATCTATGTCTTATTTTCTCGGCAATGCCACCCATAGTCTGTCTCTGCAGAGGCTCTCTTAATGAGCCAGTGCATCAAATAACCGCAAGAGCCCCTTAACGGGCGTTCTGACACTCCTACCTGCAGCTAAACGACAAGTGCCACAACAGTGTAACCCAAATGCTCCGAATTGCAAAGGCAGGTCTTTGTATACAGCTGCCAGAAGAATCTAGTCACGTGGCACTGATTGTGGTAGTGGATTAGCAAGCACAGCCTTCTGTCATGGACCCCCAGGGATTCACACCCTGGGTTTAATTAGGGTTTCCGCCTGGCGGTCCTGCTTCAAAGAGACAGCGAGATAACTGCATCCCAGTCTATTGACCTTGGTGTATATGGCACACAAACAGGGCAAACTACAGATGCAAAGACATTCACGTCCCAGCCCACCCTCACCTTCCGGCCACCACTGTTCTTCCGTAAATTATGAGCAATGATACAATTTACAAGCTGGAGGCTACTGGTTAAACTGTGTGCTTTGGAGTTATTATTAAACATTATTGGCCCCAAGGAATGAAATGAGCGAGAGCTCATTCGTACCAAGTGTTGTTGACGCTCTAATTCTACGGAAGAATATAATCAAATGTGATGTAATGAAGATCTATGAAGGTGGGGGTGGTGATGAACCAGTCTTTCCCCCCTTTATGTGGTTTAATTTTCACTTCATCTGGTGACAAGGGTGGTTTCTTTTATTAAAGAAAGCATGTTTTGTGCTCACACTTATACATTTATGCTGCGTTTGATTTATCCATAGAGGTACCAGCACAAACACCAAAGCATCAATAAAGTGAGCTTTGAGATGGAAAATAAACAGGGCAAGAATCTTGCAACAGGCATTTCCTGCATCATCCAGACTATAAGGAACACGAAAATTGTGGAATCCCTGCACTTAGGAAAGGAACCAGTTTTAACCTTTCAAATTCTTAGAGCTCACACTTCGGCACTGAGAAAAGCTCCATTATTATACAAAAAAATGGACAAACCACGTTGTTACTTGCGCTGTGCCAGAACCTGTCCTCCAGTTTCTCAAGAGCTTCTTTCCTCTGTAAAAGAGGCTTCCACTTTTCTTCCTCATTCTCGGGGTATTTTAGGATTTCTTTCAGATTCAGTGGCTGTAGGGTTGGGCTTGTCTCCCTTTTTTTATCTAAACTTTATTAAGGCTTTTGCATTAGTGCAATTGAACAGTACAGCCCCCTGCTCTGCTCGCCTCCCTTCCTCTGCCCCTGCCTTTTTTTTTTGTTACAGCATTTTAATTTCTGTTGTTTGGTATGTTATACACACTGTCCAGGCTGGCATGCTCAGATAAGGGTTAGGGGAAATGTGTGTCAGTGCTCTGCATGAGTCCCACATGAAAAACGGTAAAGCTGGAGAAGTTACCATCCCTGTCTTGTGCCTCCCACTTCTGGTAGTTGGTCCTAATAAACCTACTTGGCCTGCTGACATATTACAGTATTACAATATATTGCATGCTACAATATAGTAAGAGAGGAAGCAAGAGACTTGAGTGGGGCTCAGAAATCTGAGTATTTCACCCCTGGGACCCACAGCCAAACCAAGAAAGGATATTATGATGATTACTTAGAAAACTTTAGAGGACTTCTGCATGCCCATGGGTATCACTGCTCCACATAGTTATCTATGAAGCCAGCTCCCCCAACCAGTTATGGATTATATAAATTCCATATGAACCTCTGTTAACAGAAATAACTCAGAGATACAGGTTTATTTATACCATCATTTATATCCCGCCCTTTTTTGGCACAGTCTAATTAATTACGGCTGCAGCAAACCTATGCCTCCGCTCCTGTCCTGTTTGTTTTTCTTGGAGTGATTTAGAAACACATCTCGCCACCTAACCTTTAATTGTGCAATGCAATGCGTGAGCAATAATGAACTCACTGGGAGCTTCCCACAGTTTTACTACCTGCCACTGTGTTGACTTAAAATGGAACACTGTAATATTTGGGGGTGTAGCTCTACTTTCATTTTTTGAGCCCGTATATTTCTTGAGGGGAGGGGGCATTAGTAAAAGAAAAACACAAATAATGCCCCAAGAGGAGAATTCAGAGGAGAATTCAGAAAGCACCAATAAAAATCATTAACCCGCATAGGGATTTAGTGAGAGTTGCGAACAGGCCTATCAGAAATGACGGTGTGGTTGTGGGGTGGGTTTAAGCTAATTGGGAGAACCTGATTGGTGGGGCTGGCTGTCTCTGGGGAGAATGGCATGTATCCAATTTTGATTGACAAGGGGATGTGTTAAGTAGTCAGCGTCCCAGGGGTTCAGCTCCATTCCTGCTAGTGAATTTGATCTGAGCATTGGTTCACTGTGCTGCGATTGGTATACGGTTGTATCCCTCATTTATCTGCTTTCTTGTCTGTCTGAATCATATCTGTTAGCCTCCCTTTACATTATTTTGTTGTGCTGGTTTCGTCCTTTCTTTCTCTAATTTTATTTTATAATTCTTCTCCCTTTCCCGTCCCCTCCCCTCTCCCCCTCCCCCTCCCCCCCTCCCTATTCCCTCGGCATAGCAGCCCGTTCTCGGCTGCTGAGGCTCAGCAGTTTGTTTATCGGGAGGCTCCCCCGGCAGCTGCCGGCTGCAGGCTCTTGAGCTGGTGCCCCCCCCCCATCCAGCCACGCGGAGGCCGCGGAACGCGCCTCTGTGCGCCGTTGTTAGCGCGCCTCGGCTGGCTGCGTGGGGTGGCGTTTGTTTTTTCCCCTTGAGAAGAGGCTTGATCTGTGCCTCGCGGTCCTTTCGCGCCCTCCTCTCCTCCCCCCCCCCCGCGGGCGGCGCGCTCACCAGCTGATCGGCGGATTTTTCTTCGCGCGGCTGGTGGGGCGCCGTTGCCCAGGAACCGGCGGCGAGGCTTGTCTCTTCGTGGGCGGGCAGCCGCGGGGGTGGGGGGAGAGGCCGCTGAGCCCGGAAACTTGACGGTGGCCCGGTGCTGCGGAGGCCCGTGGGTGTGGGGTGGGCGGTGACCCGCTGGCCTTGCGGCCTAGTTTGCCCTCTTTTTTCTTCACCCCCGGGCTTGTTTGGCGTGGGCCCACCTCCAGCCGGCCTACAGGCTTCGGCCTGTTCGGGCTTCGGTGCGGCCTGCTCCATCTAGTGGCCGCCTATTGCTAGCGCACCCCTCCTTCCTGGTCAGTCATTCCATTAGGGGATCGCTGGCTGCAGCTTACTAGCTGCTCATTCCTCTAGTACCTGGGCTGAGTTGCTGGGCCCCCGCGGGTGGGCCTCATTTTTGTGTGGAGTCACCCCTGGGGCGGACGCCATTTTGTCTGGGCTCCACCTTTGGTAGGCGGCCGCCATTTTGTATTCCTCTGTCCACCGTTCCCCCCCCCCCCCGGCTTGAAAAGGGTGGTTCATTCCTAATTTTAATTTCTTTTATTGTCATTTGGGCTAGGGGTGGATAGTTGGCGGCTTTCCGGTGCTTTAAAGCCCAGTTTCCAGGGAGCCTTAGGTGGGCCTGAGAGTTTACTGAGTCACTCTCAGGAGTGGCGGCCATTTTGTTTTTCATTTGAGCCGACGCCATTTTGTATTCCCTATTGGATAACCTTGCGATTTAATTTCGATCGTTTAGTTGTCGAACTGTTTAAAGTTATTGCCAGTAATCGTTTGTGAGTCTAATCACTGCAGGAATACTTACACCATGGCCGATGGTCGGAAGCACGTTCAGCAACCCTCTGGGCCGTGCTCAAAGAGGCTCATCAGGGGCCCTTCGCAGGCTCTTCGCTCCCCTACTATGGAGTCGGCGACTGGTCGTGTGCAGGCCTTTTTGGCCAGCCTTGCGGGGGATCCTGAGGCCTTGGCCAGTTTTGGCTCCGGCCTGGACGCGCTGATGCAGCGTTCGGCTGCAGCTTCAGCCTCTACGTCCGGGGCCGCTTCTGCTTCTGCTGCAGGCCCTGCTCCAGCCCCCATTACGGTGGTGGCGCAGGTTCATGCCCCGGCCCAGATGGAGGCCACCCCTCCCCAGTCTGCAGCATTGTCGCCTGCGGTTACCCAGGAGTCCCCTTCGGAGCAGTCTTCCTTAGATGAGGAAGACATTGTGGCCCCTTCGGGGAGGGTGGCTGTTCCAACTCAGTTGGCTGCTTCGATTATTCATCCCGCTGCCACACCAGCGGTGCGGCAGAAGGTTAAGCCAGGGCTGAAGCCGGCAAAGAAGCGGGCCAAGTCCCAGGGCGCCGCCGGGGTGGGGGGGGTTGCCCAGGTTATTTCGACGCCTGTTCCCGCTTCTGTATCTGTTGTCTCTTCCCAGGCTGCGGTCACTATGCTGGGGCAGGCCCAGTCGTCATCGTCCTCGGAGGAGAACGCTTTACCTCTGCCAGCTAAGACCTCGATGGGCGGAAAACGTCGCCGGTCCAAAAAGTCCAAAAAGCGGGCCAAGCAACGCAAAGATGATTCTTCTGCGTCCTCGACAACAGGTTCGTCGTCTTCTGATACCGATTCAGAGTCCCCTCTTGGCCTTTATTGGGGGTTTGGCGAACAGGCTGGGGGCTTCCCGGTTTGGATTTGGAAGAGACGAGCCAATTCTCACCGCGCACGTTATGGCGCGGTGCAGGACTGTCTGAATGGCCAGTTACTCCCTGAAGTTACGGTATCCACGAATCGGGCTAAGGACATTATCCCAGGGAGTCACCTGTCCTCGAGGCTGCGGTCTCGCATTCTAGATGGTCGGTTCGTGGATATATTTGAGTTGGCCCCACCAGAGGAGGAGGTGCCAACAAAAGAAAAGCAGGCGCCTGTCCTCAAAAAGAAAAGTCAACCACGCAAGGTGGAGAGGACTTTCGAGCGTTGGCTTGATTGTTTTCAGGTTTTTGCGGGAGTTGTCTCGGCAGCTTACCCTCGGCGAGCGGTGCACCTCTTTGTGTACCTGTCCATAGTTCGTTCGGCGTATACTATGGCCGGGGAGGCCGCGGCCATAGCGTATGACGAGCGGTTCCGCCGCAGGGCCGCAAGAATCTCTTCGGCCCGGTGGGACAGAAAAGACCTTGATGTTTGGACGACATATGTAGCCCCGCTCGTCGAGAAAAAGTCAGCCGAGGTCCCAAAGCCGAAAGCTGCCATGCAAAAGCAGGTTCCCAGGCTTCTGTGCTGGGATTTCAACAAAGGGGCGTGTCAGAGGCAGGCTTGCCGGTTTGCTCACCAGTGTGAGCGGTGTGGGGGCAATCACCCCGCCACGTCCTGTTTTGGGGGCCGTCGCCCCTTTCGCGGTGGCAGGGGAGGTTCCAGGTCTGCCACAAGGGGGGCTCACCTGGCCCTCCCCGCCCCGCCCCCCCGCCCCTCACGCTGCCGCAGCCCCCAGATAATTCCTTCTCTATGGCCTTTTCACCTATCAAAGTTCCTGTTTTGTTAGAATGGTTGAGTTTGTATCCCAATACAGGGGCGGCGTCTTACTTGCGGGACGGTTTCTCTTTTGGATTTCGGATTCCGGTGACTTCGCGGCCCGCTGCCCGGAATCCAGCAAATCAGAAGTCGGTGAGGGAGATGCCGGCCGTGGCAAGGAAGAAAATCGACAAAGAAATTTCCTTAAATCGTATAGCTGGCCCCTTTGTGGCCCCTCCTTTCCCCGACCTGCATCTTTCTCCCTTGGGAATCGTTCCCAAGAAAGCTCCGGGAGAATTTCGTTTAATTCATAATTTGTCCCACCCTAAAGGGACCTCTGTCAATGATATGATTCCCCCGGAGCTTTGTTCTGTAAAGTATGCCTCCCTGGATCATGCTGTAGAAATAGTTCGGAAGTTTGGCCCTGGGGCCCTTCTTGCGAAATGCGATATTGAGTCAGCTTTTCGGCTGCTGCCTATTCATCCTGCGGATTTTTGGCTTTTGGGCTTTCAATTTGAAGGCGCATTTTATTTTGATAAGGCTATGCCAATGGGCTGCTCTGTAGCCTGCGCTGCCTTCGAAAGTTTTAGCACCTTTTTGGAGTGGGCCCTTCGTTTTAAGACTGGTTCTGAGGGGGTCTGTCATTATCTGGATGATTTTCTGGTCGCAGGGGCGTCGGATACAGGCGAATGCGCTGCCTTATTGCGGGCATTCGCCGCCCTTACACGGGAATTGGGCGTCCCCTTGGCTCCCGGTAAGACGGAGGGCCCTTCAACTAGGTTGACTTACTTAGGTATCCAATTGGATACCGTGGCTCAGACTTCTTCGCTTCCATTAGACAAAATCTCGAAATTAAAAGGCATTATCGAAGAGGTCTTGTTAAAGGAGAAAGTGACCCTTCGTCAATTGCAGTCCTTGATTGGCCATCTTAACTTTGCGTGCAGGGTGGTGGCGCCTGGTCGCCCCTTTTGTGCACGCCTGAATAAACGCACGGTGGGCCTCCGTTCTCCCCATCATCATGTGCGTCTGCATCAAGGTGAAAGGGCCGATCTGCGGATGTGGCTTGAGTTTTTGAACAGCTTCAATGGGGTGTCCTTGTGGCAGGATGTGTTAATCCTGCACAACGACTTTCAAGTCAATTCTGACGCTGCGGGCTCCCTGGGCTTCGGTTTATTTTGGAATGGCAGGTGGTGCGCTCAGCGCTGGCCGCCTGCTTGGCAGGGGACGGCCATCACGCGGGATTTAACCTTCCTTGAGTTCTTTCCTATAGTTGTAGCCGTTCACCTGTGGGTCGATGACTTCAGAGACCATCGCGTTTGCTTTTGGTCTGACAATCACGCGGTTGTCGACGTCCTTGCCAAACAGTCTTCAAGGTCCCCTCGGGTATCTGCCCTCCTGAGGGCCTTCATTTTGCAATGTTTAAAATTTAATATAGCCTTCTCAGCGCGTTTTATTCCGGGACTGTCTAATGATATCGCTGATGCTTTGTCCCGTTTCCAGATGGAGCGATTCTGGTCCCTGGTTCCGGACGCACAGACGCAGCCGGAGTATTTCCCGGATCGGCTATGGAACCTTGGGAGCTCCTAGTGTTGCAGGGAGTAGCCGCGTCTGTGTCTCCCTCTACTTTACGTGCATATCAGAAGGCCTGGACTGATTTTTTGGCCTTTAGAAGTCAGTTCTCTGCAGTGGTTGGGTCGGCTCGTCCCACTACAGCGCAGGTGTTGCAGTATCTGGCGCACCTCTTTCAATTGGGCAGGGCGGCCAAGACAATAAAACTCCAGGCCGCTGCCATTTCCTTTTTCAGTAAATCATTTTATAATAAAGACCCATGTGCAAAATTTATTGTCCGAAAGGCCATGGAAGGTTGGGGCCGCCTTTGCCCCCCTCGCGGCCTCAGGAGGCTTCCCATCTCTTTTGACCTTTTGTCCAACATGCGCCGGCAATTGCGGGCTGTGTGCTGGTCAAAGTACGAAGCAAGGCTTTTCTCTGCAGCTTTTGCAGTGGCTTTTTTCGGGGCCCTGAGGGTTGGTGAGGTTGTCTATGAGGAAGCGCGTACTGGGCTGTCTAAGGGCTTACTTTTGCAGGATGTGCGCATCTCGTCATCCGAATTGCAGCTTACAATTAGGAGCTCAAAAACTGATCAGTCTGGCAGGGGTGCCGTCATGCGCCTTCCTGCCACCGGTAAGAAGGGCCCTTGTCCTGTCAAGGATGTAGCTAGGTACTTAGCTGACAGGCCCGCAGGGGATGGTCCGTTCTTGAAGCATCTGGACGGGTTGCCTATGACTAGGCAGCAATTTGCTAGGGTTATGAGGAAGGCAATTGCAGCTTGCGGTTGTACGGCTGCAGATTACGCTCCTCATTCCTTTAGGATTGGGGCAGCCACCACGGCTGCTCACTGGGGCTTATCTGCAGACAGGATTCAGAATTTGGGTCGCTGGAAGTCTGAGGCTTACAAACTATATGTGCGACAGCGTCGCTGATTTATATGTTTTGTTCTTACTGTTTTCATCCAGGACCTGCACCTGTCCGCGTGTGGTTGGTTGGACATTCTATTGTTTACTGGGCCGGCGTCAGGGCCACTGAAACTGACTTCGGGCGTCATCTTGGTCTTCCCCAGCACGTGCAGGTTTCATGGATGGGCCATCGGGGAATGCGCTGGGGGGGAATTGTTGCCGTTGTTGCGGGACAGGGTTTCCAGGGAGGGTCCCCCTCACACTATAGTTATCCATTTGGGGGAAAATGACTTTCACGAGAGAGATTGCCTGTCCCTTCGCACGGCCATGCAGACTGATTTGGTGGAATTGCACACCTGGTTGCCTGGGGTGCACCTTTTCTGGTCTCAATTGCTACAGCGCAGAGCTTGGCGTGGCAGCACTGGCCCGGTCAGTCACGCTGCATTTGAACGCATGAGGAAGCGTATCAATAGTGCGGTTTCTAAAAAGGTTGTAGGCTTAGGAGGGTCGCTTATTTTGCACCCTGCGATTAAATCTACCGCCACCTCCCTATACCGCGATGATGGTGTCCACTTGTCCCCGGCTGGGAGTGATTTTTGGTTGGGGGCTGTAGCTTGGGGTTTAAAAAGTTGGTTAGGCTTATGAGTGTTGGCGGGAGCCTGCGGCTTTGTGGCAGGTTAGGCTTTGGTTGATGAGTTGGGAGGGGCATCGCATGGAGGTGCATGCCCCTCAGTGGTTGCTCTTATAGAAGTATTCCGTTAAAGGAATCCTGGGGCTCCGGGGCTCTAGTCTTTACACCCCCGCACGGTGCGGGGCTGGGGCCTATACAGAGCACGAGCCTTGGGGAACATTTCTGGAGGGGGAGATTGCCTGTTGCACAGTTACCTCCTCCTCCATGCAGTGTTTACTTGACTTTCCTATTGCAGGAAGTCAGAGCTGGTCCTGTCCCACCGTGGGGCAGAAGATTAACCAAAGCCTAAGGCCAACACTCAAAAAATTAATTGTAATTTTAAATAAAGTTGTGGCCAAAAAATTATGCCAAAACAAAACCTAAAATAATGTGTCCGTCTGAGTTATTGGTTGGGAATTTCTGGGGGGTCTTGGCTCGCAAAACTCATTAACCCGCATAGGGATTTAGTGAGAGTTGCGAACAGGCCTATCAGAAATGACGGTGTGGTTGTGGGGTGGGTTTAAGCTAATTGGGAGAACCTGATTGGTGGGGCTGGCTGTCTCTGGGGAGAATGGCATGTATCCAATTTTGATTGACAAGGGGATGTGTTAAGTAGTCAGCGTCCCAGGGGTTCAGCTCCATTCCTGCTAGTGAATTTGATCTCCCCCCCGCCCTCCTCCTTTTTTCTTGCAGGTTTAGGTTGACCTTGCTATGGTACTGCCTGTATTCAGGGGTCAGTAGGAATTTTTTCCATCTGGCTGATTGGCTGTTGCCATTTGGTTTTTCGCCTACTGCTTAGCAATAGTCACAGCTTGTTAGGGTTGGCAGGTTAGGCTTTGGTTGATGAGTTGGGAGGGGCATCGCATGGAGGTGCATGCCCCTCAGTGGTTGCTCTTATAGAAGTATTCCGTTAAAGGAATCCTGGGGCTCCGGGGCTCTAGTCTTTACACCCCCGCACGGTGCGGGGCTGGGGCCTATACAGAGCACGAGCCTTGGGGAACATTTCTGGAGGGGGAGATTGCCTGTTGCACAGTTACCTCCTCCTCCATGCAGTGTTTACTTGACTTTCCTATTGCAGGAAGTCAGAGCTGGTCCTGTCCCACCGTGGGGCAGAAGATTAACCAAAGCCTAAGGCCAACACTCAAAAAATTAATTGTAATTTTAAATAAAGTTGTGGCCAAAAAATTATGCCAAAACAAAACCTAAAATAATGTGTCCGTCTGAGTTATTGGTTGGGAATTTCTGGGGGGTCTTGGCTCGCAAATATGGAACACGTCGCCTTGACAGAGCTGCACAAGCCCACAGACCTTGTTACAGTATATTAAGATAGGAACCAAGAGACTTTTAAAACTTTTATTATCATGTATATAATGTCTTGGGGATTGTTAGGAGTGCGCTATTTAATTTCCCCACACACCTGGTCATTTATCATTATTAAAATCTATAACTAAGCAGTTCCACTGAAATACCCAATGGACACTAATATGTTAGGGAGGCCTGTTAAAGTTTTGTCACCTCAGTATGTCACCGAGTGCTGGCCTAAGGTCTTGCTGATGCAGTGGATTCAACAAAGATAGGCCAAGATTCTTTGGCAATTAGGTCCTTGATTTCATTGGGACTTAAGGCTAATTTGGACACTACATTATTATTATCATGAACAGCAAATGCAAATACTGCTCAGTTCTCTTCTTCCCTAGTAATAATAGAACATATGAATCAACGACACAAGGATCTCAGCGCATTATCAGAAGTGTTATATTATTTGCTTGGTTCATTACGGCATAACGTCTTCTGAAATCATTAGTTCCATGAATTAAGAGATCGGCATCCAAGGAGAGCTCTGATGACTTTGACTTCTGCAGGAAGATCTAAACTGGACCCACTCTAGGCAACCCAGGGAGCAGGAAATTGGTTTGCAGCACTACTCTGACAGAGTAGGGCAGAAGAAGGGACATCTTGTTCATAGCAGGAGTTCTTACAGAATGAATACATTCTGTGACATGCTGTTTGGGGAAGAATCAAGCTGTCTTTACACCCACTGAAGTGGAGCAAATGCATTTTAAAGCTACAATTGGAATGTCTTGGGCAAATGTTTGAGACAAAACAAGTCTACAAATCAGTGAAGGACAATCTAGGATATTTTGCTGTAGTGGTTAGAGCAGGCATCCCCAAACTGCGGCCCTCCAGTTGTTTTGGCCTACAACTCCCATGATACCTAGCTAGCAGGACCAGTGGTCGGGGAAGATGGGAATTGTAGTCCAAACCTCTGGAGGGCCGAAGTTTGGGGATGCCTGGGTTAGAGGGTCAGACTTGGGAAACTAGGCTCCAAATCAGCCATGGAGCTCACTGGGCAACCTTTGCCCAGCCACTGTCGCTCAGCCTAACCTGCATTGCAGGGTTGTTGTGATGATAAAAAGGAGAGAGAACCATGTTTGCTACCATGAACACCTTGGAGAAAAATCGGGATATAAATGTGGCAATATATATGCCTCTTTAATTCTGGAATATAGGGTACCCAAAACAGCTGGATCACCAAAAGTGCTAATAACAGAACACAGCGAGGGGAGGGCAATGGTTCAGTTACTATCCCTCAGCCTAATCTACCTCACATGGTTGTTGTGAGGGTGAAAAGGAATGGGAGAACCATGCCCGCTGGACAAAATGCAGGATATATGCAGAATTTATCCCTTAAGGTAGGGTACCCAAAACACTTGGATAACCAAAAGTGTTGATAACATAGTGGGGGAGAGGTCATTGATAGTAAAGGATAGGTACAAGGACACATTTGTTTAATAACTTGTTGCTCTGCTGTAGCTTAAATTAGAAGATTGGGTTGCTAGCTATTTATTTCATGCACTTCAATTTACATTTTACTTTGAGGTCCCCTTTAACCCCCCACCCTTTTCTGATTCAAACCTTGTATAGTAGAAAAAAATAAACATCTCAGGGATAGCATTTTTCTCCACGTAAGACGAGCCTGTTGGATCAGACCAATGGTCCATCTAGCCCAGCATCCTGATTTCATAATGGCACAACCTCCAACATTTCTTCAATGAAAATATGAATGTTCTATTCCATAACAATACAGTGGTAGCTTGGTTCCCAAACGTAATCTGTTCTGGGGGTCTGTTCGACTCCCGAAACCATTTGAAAACCAAAACACAGCTTCTGATTGGTTCGGGAAGCAAGGTACCACTGTACTAATTTTATTATTTATACCCCATCCATCACTCTGGGTGACTTCCAACATATATAAAAACATAATAAAACATTTTTTTAAAAAAACTTACAGCGCTGCCTTCAGATGTCTTCTAAAGGTTGTATAGTTACTTATCTCATTGGTTCGGAGATCACATAACTCTATACCCTCCAATATTTCTCTGGTGAAAACAGGGGCATCCTAAGGAAAAGTGGGACATTCAAGATCAAACCAGAAACTGGGGTGGCTTCTGTGGAAAATAGGGATACTTGGAGGGTCTATGGTGGCCAACCAGATGCTTGTGGGTAACCAGCAAGCTGAACATGAGATCAGCAGCACTCTGCCTTCCTGCAGTTCTCAGCTACCGGGCAATACCCCCTCCCAAAATCCAAGCATATTGATCTGAAACTGCTGATTATTCAAATTCCCTGGGTTCTGCTCTACCCAGGACCAACCCCTTGTGCACACGCTGTATAGCTTCATGTTCCAGTGAATGGGAATGGGTGAAGTGGCCAGTTTGGGTTTTTCTCACTTTCTAATTTTTTCCCCCAGTTTTAAATTCAGTTCCCCACATTATCACATCAGCCTGCAATTTTATTTCTACAAAAAAAGAGAGGTCTTAATAAATATTATCCTAATATCCACACCTTTTGCAAAATTATTTCCACTAATATAAAGGAATTTTGTATGGTGCTTTCCCCACTGATATATTCATTCCTATGCAGACTTTATCCGAATAGATGCATTTTTGTACATCTGTGTATTGTTTCGTAACATGCCAAATAGTGCTTCGGTTTGCTTACAGTTGCAGGAAAAGTGTGGATTTGTAATTTCACCTTTAAATGTGAACCGAGTCAAATTTCTCCTCCCTCCCTGCATGTTCATCCAGCTGGGACATCACTGTTCTAGCTTACTCAAACACTTCATTATCTGAAGCTTTCCAGAACTATGTGTAAAAGCAGATCACTCGCTTCTGTAAGATCACATATCTTCTGCTGACTTCCAATTTGTATGGAGAAGCAAGCTAACACCTAGTAGGAACAATCTTCTTCCATTGCCACCCATGACAAAACCCACACTGATTTTTAACAGAACTAGATGGCACTCCATATAATATCACCTATGGGGGGGGGGGAAATCCACTGATTTCTGATCACACTGTATATTTGCACAATATATCCACATTTTGTATTATTTTGCACACACTGTTAAAGCAAAAAAAGGTGGGGCCTATCCTAACACCTTTGTTGCCATCCCTTTTCAGAGGCTGTGTGTGTGTGTGTGTGTTTTCCCATATGAATTTGGAACCCGTTAAAAAATTGTGCTAAATAATGTGAGATACCAACAGACTTTTAAGCATCACAACATGAATGGCACCAGCTATAATAAGCCAAAGGAGCGATTCTGAAACAGAAGACGGGCAAATAGTTACCCAGCTGGTACAGAAATAGCAAGATAGATGTTATGTTAAAAAGGAGGGGGGAGGGGGGAAGAAAAGAAATTAAATGAAATGGATATTAGCTGGAAACATCTGTGTTCAACCACAGAGCAGAATGCATATTCAGCAGCCAGTTTATTGGCTCTTTAGAGGATGTGAATGGTGCATTGTAAATAATGACACGCCTGTAATAAATTCCCAGTAAAAAAGAGAAGGGCGCTCCGCTTGTTCCTCCCACAATTCACATTTCTGGGTCCCTGCTGTGAGTGATGATTCACAGCAGTCACAAATTCCTGTTTTCAAAAAATGCTATTGTATACTCCAGGGCTTTCATTAAGTTTTACACTTGCAGGGGAAATTTAAAACTTGAGAGAGGGTGGGAGAAAGAGGGCCGACAGACTCTGTGGTGGTGACATTCATTTAATACTCGGCGCACTGCACTGATAGATGTGATCGGAGAGGGCATGTCAGAAGTCAGTCTGGAGCTGCTTTCTTTAACTAGAAAGAATGACACATGAAATCCTCGCAGTGTATAAAGAAACAAATCCAAACGGAAGGAGGGGAAGGGGAAAAGAACGAAGACTCCCAAGTGTCTGATGACATTTGTATTTTGTAGTGAGTGCATGCAAACCCACGCTTGCCCTGGCACCACACACTTAATTTGAGCTCCCGAGAAAAAGGCCTCCGTCTTAGTTTCCATTTTGAATTAAGTGCAAGCCAGTACAGGAGAGGTATATTGTTCTTGCACTTGCCATATCCAAAACAGAACTGGCTGCAAAAAAAATTCTCACTGGGGAGAAAATACCTCTCCTGTCAAGCTGGCTATCAAAACATGCATGCAGACAAATCTTCCTTTCCTCCCCCATTTGGGGAATTCCGACAACATCATTCCCCATGCTGGGTTTTTCACACACACACACCCAATACATGGTTTTATATTCAGTTGACATCATTTCAGCCAAACAGTTGTTCCACGGCTGCAAAGCACACTAATGAGATAAGTTTTTGGCAGGTTTGCTCCCTTCTTGGTACCCAGAGCTACATATGTGGACCACTGTGAATCTCTGTGTTTTTTTTACGGTTAAGGTGGTGTTGGGATTTTCTTCTTCCCCAAGAGGATTGTCCTAGTGGCTTAAAATGCTGGACATGTGGATTCTGACACTAGCATGGATGTATTTGCCAAATCCCATTTGTTTGGAGGGAGACACTTGTTGCATTTGGTATTAAATCAAAAGGTGTTTTTAAACCACAGGGTTCAGTTGTGCTTAGGCAAGCTTTTGCTTTACTGATTTCAGCACAGTATGGAAACGATTATATCTTAAGGTTCTGCTAAAAATTTCACGGAAATTCATAATGGCCGGAGACAAGGCAGCAAGTGAAAGGACCAGAGATCAGTCTTTCCACGCTGCAAGGGTCAAGCATGTTCTTTGCATGAGTGAAGGGCTTCAATCTTAGCACTTTCCCAGCTAAGGCCCTGGCAGGCACCCTTTGATATATTTCTGAGCCACATTTCATCAAAAAACTGTATTCATACAAAACTGCAAATAAAACAAATTTGCACAATGTGGAAATACCAACTGAAAGGCAAAAATAAATAAATTTAACAAAATGCAGCAAATAAAAACTCTTTTAAAAGAAACAGAACAACATCTAAAACTCACCTGAAATCTAAAACGCCTTTTCAAATACTGTAGCCTGCACTCTCAATGCCAAGTATGCCTCAAAGGTCAAGATGCTACCTCAGAACCTAGAAGCTGGTGTGGTGTAGAGTCCAGGACTAGGACCTGAGAGGCAAGAGTTCAAATCCCCACTTGCCCAAGAAGTGTCATCAGGCCAGTCACTGTTTGCAAGCTTAATGTGACTCACAGGGTCCTTGTGAAGGGAGAACCATTTAAGCCACCTTTGGCTCCATGGAGAAAAAGTGGAACATAAATGTATTAAATCAATGTTTTCTGAATGGTTAATATTGTGCTGCTGTGGTGTAAGCAGAGGTTTGTGTGTCACATGCCAACTAAAGTCGTACTCTACAAAGTTAGGAAGGTCTAAACCCATTGATTCCCACTGTACGTTCCCACAGCCCTTCTAATGTTATTTTGTTTTAGTGTTAGGCTTACTTTATTTTACACATATGAGTGTTTGCTTCTATACAGCAGCATCTATAGCTGTGCTCACCTCAGGTGTTGTTAAACTACAGCTCCCATTATGCCTGACCATGGCTGTGCTGGCTGGGGCTGATGGGATTTGGAATCCAACAACATCTGAAGGTTCACAGAGTCAGCAAGACCCACATGTAAACTGAACCTAGGCATCACAGCTAGATGCAAAGAGTAGACACAGAGAAGTAGCATCCTGCATGGATAAATGTGCTTCTTTCATCATTAACTGCTTTCAGCTGCAAGCCTAGGCTTACTTCTGGGAAAACATGACTCTAATTATCCTGTAGTCAGGATTCAACTGTACAGGATTTAAATCTGAAGTCTCCTCAAATGAGCCAGGGGAGCAGGACTCTCTGGTAGCTCTCTACACTGCAAATGACCAGAAGGAGCCGTCTGATCTGATTTTCCTGGGTATTGCCACACAAGCTGGCTCTCAGACACCACCACCCCCTCTCCTCCAGGGCCACGGTAGCAGAGGAAATAATGAGCCAAGCAGAACTTCAGAGCCATCCATGTGCCTACTTATGCAGAGAGGAAAGCACATGGAGACACCTGCTTGGGTCTGGGTCTGGCTGAGATCCCAGAAGTGGGTGGAGCCTCTAGCTCCTATATAAATCCTCAATCTGAGCTGCCTCATTGCTGAAGCAACAGCACTCTGCCCACCTCTCTGCTCCAGCCTTCTTGATATGGAGAAGCAGAGAGGTGTTAATCTAAGTAAAATAAAAACACTTCAAAATAAGCACACCTAAATTCCCTGCAAAATATGCCATCCTTATTAATAAGTAAAGTTATGGGAACCCTATATATGTCCAGAATTCTCTCTTATTGACTGAGCCCATTACACAATCACCCCAATCAATCAAACAAGAGCTCCAGATTATTCAAGTAAGTGAGCCAAACCATATGCTGAAACAGAAGGCAAACATCACCCTTCCTGAAAGAGCAAGCCATATTGATTCCTAGTTTCCCACTGTCCTAAAATACATTCAATTTCACATGCATCCTATTGATTTCAAGCAAATGTCTATAGCATCTGCACTGCTGCTTCTCCAGACAGTTAAGCATTTCAATTTACACCCATTGTGGATTGGGCTTTTTAAGAATGCTGTTGCCTAACGTGGTATCTTTTAGCCTGGAAAACGTAGCCTGGAAAATGTCTTAGTAAGTGAAAGGGGATAGCTCAAAATGTGGCATAGAAAACTGCAAAAAAGGGGGGCAAAGAAATTGACAGGTCTTGCACCACTGCCAGAATAGAAGAAACTTTTCCTGTTAGGGCACAGACTTTATTTATTATTACTATTGAAAACAAAATCCCCTGTTTTCAGAGGGCAGCCTTCGCAAGTGGTATTGGTTTTCATCTCTAAATCCCTGTGTGGGATTGTTCTTGTGTATTTTTCTGATTCCAAGGTAACCAAGGTCAACTGAGGAGGTGCTCAAAGTGATAGCTCCTGATTTAAATGCAAGGGGACCTGTTAACAGGTGCCCTCTGCTCTGCATCATTCTGTTCTTCTGGGTCAGCAATGTCAAGCTTCATAGATTGTTTGCTTCCCTAGGCTCCTTCTTTAGCAAAGGGTAGTTAAAGAAACTAAGCTGTACTCCTTCACTATAGCTGGAATTTATTGGTCAATAGGCAAAGGGAGGGGGGGGACAAGAAGGCATGTGTCTGCCTTCAACCATTATAATCACATTATACATTATATAATAATATATATTATATAATCAATACTTCCTCTACCTAAAATGTCACCTAAAAAGAAGACTCCACACCTTTGTTTTTAGCAGAAAGGCTTATATTCCATGCATTGAAAGGCCTACAACCCACAATTGTCCTCCTCAAAACTCCTTTGGGCCCAATTACTCCAACCTTGGGGTGGGACCTGGAATTTTCAACTGGCTTCCATTTACTCTGTTTGCAAACTTTCGTTCAGCAAAATAAAAAAATTCCTTCCAGTAGCACCTTAGAGACCAACTAAGTTTGTCATTGGTATGAGCTTTTGTGTGCATGCAATAAGTCTCAAAGGGTCTGCTGCTGTTTCTGGGGTGCCCTCCTGGAATTAAAGGCCTAAAATAATCTTCGGGATGAGAAATAAAACACTTTAACATTCACTACTTTTGTAATGGCAGGAAATTACTCTTAAGGAGCAATCTTATGCACAAGAAGCTGGCACGAATCATGCCTCTGTAAGTTAATTTAATGCAAAGTTACACCAGATCCATGGGCGTACCCAGCGAGAGGCGGGGGGCAGCTGCCCCCCCAGAAGCAAAAAATAAAAATGGTTATAAAGTGCTGAAACAAAACAAAATTGGGTAGGGCGATGGCGAATAATCAGTTGTTTACCACACTGAAATGGTGTAAAAACCGAGAAGTATCTAGAGCCACCTAGCGACTGGTAGAGGAATCTATGTCAGCGCTGGATAGGGAGTGAAAGCAGCGGGACGGAGCGAATGGTCGAGGCGGCGCACTCCTTCCCCGCCGTGCGAGACGCCCGCTTCGCATCTATCCGGAGGGGACAGTGGCGTGAAGAGCCGCCGCGGAGCAGATGCAGGCGACCACGTGAGCAGCGGGGCACCTGGACCATGGTGTGGGCGTCCGGGCTGCTCTCCCTGCAATGGTGAGACCTCGCTCCTTCTGGGCTGCCCGTGCGCGCCGACTTGTACACATCCAATTCTCCCCAGTTGCTTTACTTCCGATCGCAGGTTTATTTTATCTCTGAACCTCTTTTCCAAAAAGGAAAGTAAGCCAGAGTTGCCTCTCCTATAATTATATATAATTTTCTTAAAATTTTGGTTTCATTCGCCTTTTCCGTGCTGAAATGTCACAACCTGAATGACCATGGCTTGCCCCCCCCCCCAGTTTTGATCCTGGGTACGCCCCTGAGTCCAGATCCACAACCCATTCAGCAGCAGGGCTGCTGCTGCTGCTGCTCTGACTAAGCCTGGCATAAGGGAAGCAAGCCTTTATAATAATGTTCTGAGCCAGGGTGCCAGCTCACACAACCAAGCTTTACTCTTTGGTCCTGCCCCTGGAGGAATTTGCACCAGCTGAGCTAGGATGAGCAAGTTACACCTTCAGCTGAGCTGTGGTTGAGACCACACTGGCTGAGCCTGCAGGAATTAGCCAACTAAGCCAGAGATGTGTTGCATCCTAGATTACATATCCCAGTGGATCTTGCCATAGGATTATTCCCTCAGCTAGGGTTGCCAGACTCAATAGTGGACAGGACTTCTGTGCCTTTAATTGCCCTGCTCTCTTTTGAGTCTGGAAACCTTAAAGAGAAACCAGCAGACCCTTTGTTTAATTTCGAAGCAAAGGGCCTGCTGGTTTCTCTTTAAGGTTTCCAGACTCAAAAGAGAGCAGGGCAATTAAAGGCACAGAGGTCCTGTCCACTACTGAGTCTGGCAACCCTACCCTCAGCCATTATTTACACACCTTTGAGATACAAATTCGTTCCTTTCTAGCTTTGTTTATTTTTTGCAGTTCCCCTTTTCTCAGTCCACCTACCCCGTAGCATAAAAAAGAAAAGAAAAGGAGAAGCCAGAGGCACTACATATCATGTTTCTTCAAAGGAAAGAAAATTTAAGAACTGCCCCCAACCCATTCCACAGAAAATGTGGATGTGAATTATTCCTATCAAAGATAGTGAGTCTCAAGACTGTGTGGCTGCCATTTCTCACCATGATGCTATTCCTTTCTACACCACTTATCAACATGTAAACTTTCTTTTCCTGGGAGTCATGATTCACGCCCCCCCCCCAAAAAAAAAACCACTGAGGACAATAGCAAAATGTCAGATAAAAGCCTCATTACACATCAAACAGCCTTTGCCTGACATGTCTGGAACAAAACGTCAAGAGATTGAGCAGAAGGAGAGATGCTTGCTTTGGTTTGAAGGTGGCCACTGAATTGTAATAGAGGTTTTGTGACACAAAGCTCTCTTCTTGCTGCCTGGGAACAAGAGTTGATCTTGAACTGCAAGTGGGTCAGTAAGCAAACTCTGAAGTTTAAGTTTAAAACAGAAGAGCCTTAAGCACCAGCTCTGCATGAAGATGGTTCCAAGTTTAATTATTGGGATCTCCTGGAAATGTCCTCTGCAGGAAGCCTTGGAGAGTTGCTTTCGGCCAGGGTAGAAAATACTGGAAGCCACCTTAGACTGAGTCAGATACTTGTAGCTAATCTATGCAAGGGTCGTTGAAGTCACCTACTATTACAGCGTTTCCTCTTTGGGATGTCTCTTTGTTCTGCCATCTGAAGAACCCTGAGCATTTTGATCAGGAGGACGAAGCAAGTGTTCACCAGCATTTTCAGGTACATTTCCCCAAATAGGTGCATTTTGCAAACACTTTCCTCTAATATGATGTATTTTTGTATGTTATTTTCCCTAATGTACTTTTTCTACATTCTTAGATTAGAGCAGGCATAGGCAAACTCGGCCCTTCAGATGTTTTGGGACTACAACTCCCATCATCCCTACTCCCAGGGATGATGGGAGTTGTAGTCCCAAAATATCTGGAGGGCCAAGTTTGCCTATGCCTGGATTAGGGAATGCATCAGAAAATTCAGGGGGAAATGGCCTTTCAATGGCTTTGTTATCGTTTCAGGAAGTGCAAATTATGGAGTTTCACATTCAAATGCTAACCGAGCCGAATTTCGCCCCCATCCCTTCTGAACAAGCCGCATGAGGACACAGTGGTACCTGTGAACTCGGACTTGTTCACTTCTACCACTGCCACATTGTAGGCGCAATGATAACACTATCACCTGTGTGCCAAACCATGCTCACAATTCTATGTTCCAAGAAGCAGCAATCAAAAATATGAACCAATGCAGATAATTTAGGGAGTTTTCTGGAAATGCAGGCACTTTCAACGGTATGGGTGAATCTCAATGCAAAATTACTTGGGTGTAAGTCCAATAGAATTCAGTGGGACTGCTTTCCAAATAATAAACATACATAGTGTCAGACTGCATCATTTTTCTCTGCAACAAAAATGATACAACCTTATTTACTACATCATTTTCACCACTCTCTCCACAACAGTATATTACATATTGGTTATTTTGGATCCCCTTATAACTGCTCACGTAAATGGTATCCTTTCTTGGTCCAACACTTCTTTAAAATGAACACGCTATAGCATTTCATCCAAAATGAGAGCTTTTTAAATTAAATCTTCACTAGTTTTGCTTCATAGTTAGAATTTAAGGATTTTTTTTTAAAAGGAAAGATATGAGGCTTTGTTTTAATTTAAAAGCAGACTCAGTTCCAACTGTGTAACATATTGCCAGCTTTAGGGTGATTTACTTTCAGCTATAAGTAAAATAATAAATCATTCACCATTTTCTAGACTTGCTTCTTCAACATTCATCTCAGCTACTACAAATCCCTTTGTTAAACCTATTTGCTTGCCAGTTGCACAATGAATTATAGATTAATTACTCAATAACAATTATGGAGGTGATGCCTGACTGAGGATTCACACTCACACATTTTGGTTAAGTTAAACATAGATATTCAGTTTCAGTCTTGCCTTAGAATAAGAACTTCAATATGATGGGCTAATAAAACAAACAAAAACGGATGGCAGATCCATTTAATGTTTGGGGAAGGGGTAAAATACATAAGGAAGTGGGGTGTTGTTATTTGCCATAGTAGATGAGCAGGCCTTCATAGATGCCTGATGGTCTCTGCAAGTTTTACTTTCTGGATAGTTTTTATTTTTTAACAATAAGTAGATACTTACATTTCTTGCAGTTATTATTATAAAGAAATTATTAATATTTAGAGAGCTGCTTTATACAGAGCCAGACCACCTAGCTCAGTATTCCTTCTGCACCAGCATTCCCCAACCCGGTGCCCTCTCAATATTTCTGAATAGATGTCTCATCATCCCTAGCCATTGGTCATGCTGGTTTGGGCAGATTGTCATCAATGAAACCAGACCTTGTTTTTCTTCATGTATGCAACATGACTATGCAGTGTCAATTATTCATTTAACAGGACTTGGGTCCTGAAAGTGGAGGAGACATTGAAAACATGACTTTTTATATAAATACTTTAAAAGTTTAAATATACTTTATACTTACAGATGGACTGTTTCAGTCAAGCTATGATAATTCAATGGTATCCAAAAAGCTCAGGTTGTGTTAAAATGTATTGCATTACACTGCACTGCACTGCACTAAATAGAGTTTTTAAAAACATTATAGGCTAAGGAACTTGTCTAAAAAGCCATATTTAAATTACTACATATCATCTGAATACTGTAGTTCATACCTTAAAATTAGCCAATTAGGGATACTGTAGTTATAAGGCACATTACAACTCCAACCAGCAGATGGTGCTAAACCATCTTTTTAATGTTTACTTTGTTACCTTTCTGTGCGTTACCATGTCATCATTCTGTCCTACTAAGAATCTTGGCATTCTACCATGTTTGTAGGCTGGACTTATGGTGAAATAGAAGCTTTCCTGAGACTTTGTAGATGAGTGGGGACCTTCGACTCCAATATCCAAAACAATACTCTATCCACTGCACAAGCCCCCACTAATAATTGCACAAAAAGGAAACAAAGCATTTCTTCAATGCTTTGGAGTTCAGCCTGGGACTCTTAGAAGCACACAATGTTTAAAATGTTAACTGAAAGCATCTTAAGGCCCAATTCCATCTTCTTGAAGGCTACCATCTTCTTGAAGATTTGGGTTTGGCCTGGATAGGAACCACATGATGGTTCCATGATGGATGGAAGGTTGAGTATAAATGTAACTAAATAATGTATTAAAGGGTTCACATAAATAAATGGACAGCATCAGCCAGAGAAAACCTTCAACTGTCCATTGCTTCAGGCCTTGGACTTGTAACCTATCTGCTGAAACAGCAACCTCATATCTTCAGAATTTATCTCTTCCCTTGAAAATCTCTTTTCAAAGTGCTGAGCAGATCTACCCAGATACTTGATGAATGACTAGGTCTGAATAGGGGAAGGGTGGGCACGAAGACATCGCTTAATCCTTTTCCTTCCTGTCAATTTTATGCTAAGCTTTAAAAATACCAGTAGCTTGTGAAGGATAATGTCAAGCTGGGAAAGAATCAGGCACCTTCCTGCCACCCCCTCCTTCTGCTTAGGTGCAACTTGTGCCAAATAGTTCTGTGGTGAAAAGTGTGCATAAAGGGAAAAGAATCACAGAACTCCACATAATGTGCAGCTTCAGAGATCTTGAAGGCAGGAAAAAAATGCATTGGCTATTTGACCATCTCACTTTAAGTTCACAGTTGTTCCGTTGAAGCCACATCAGTACCGTCTCCACACCTCACATTGCATATGATTATCAAGTGTGGTTGGGGAAAACAACTTCAGGGGATTAACTGGGATCCTTAACAGGCCAGGATTGGCCTACAGGTTTAGCATCATGTCCACAGCAAAACAAAGCATGTGGACAAGTAGTCTGGACCTCAAGGTAGATATACTAGACCACTTGCAAAGTAATCCACCCCCTAGTTTGATGGTTCAAGTGCCTTGTTAGGCCTGTCTGGAAGGCACAATGAGTGAACTTAACAGCCACACTGTGGAACAAAATGCAAAATGGAATATGAGAAAGCCCAGATACAAATGATTCCAAAATCTTCAAGCTGCTATGCACAGGTCTCCACCCTTTATAAACTCCTGCTCGCAGGATTTTTCATCCTCACAGATATTAGTATGGGTACAACAATGTGCCTGTATGGAATAACTTCAAGGACCAATCCCTCTTGTGCCTACCAGGGACAATAAATAAAAATACGCCTTCAGTTGTGTAACAATGAGGTTTACATTAATGAGGAATCATCATGTAGCTTTCATTATACTGGAAGAGCTTGGTCAGTATATTTATTTGTTCACTATAGGGCTCTCCAGCTTTACCCCCTTAGTCCACTCCTGCACCCTAGCTAAGCTTTTATGTGTGAAGGCTACAGGTATTCTGCAGTGACACTTCAGCAAGCTGTTCCATGCCAGCTCTTACTAGGATGCTCCTAACTCTTCCACTCCAGGGAAGGATTTCATCTTTGATGCTGCTAGAAGATTAAAGCTGCTCTCATTTTCCAGTCCAAGCCAAATAGGTGCATAAGCAAGCTGTTTGATTGTTTCACTGTCACCACAGTGGTACAATATTACCCTGAATTTTTGCAATGCTTTACTGTAAGTAGCATAATAGCGGTCATTTGCAAGTCAAATGCAGAGGGAAGGTGGAAGAGAGGTTACAAAAGGTAGGTTGCGAGGATATTTTCTTTACAAGTCCTTATTTTGCAAATTACCCATGAACCCAGTATCTTTTGTTCAGGGCAAGAGGTGACATGAACATTAGAAAATCTGTAATATCATTGGGGGCAGATATCGGGATTCATTACCCAAGGAGTCCTTAAACTCCAGCAACATCCCCCCTCCCGGAAATATTGCTAGTCTGAACGAGCCAAGTAAAAAGGATATGCCAGTCTATGAAGATACAGTGCAGTGCAGTTGATTTTTTATATGCCATCCCTCAAACAGAATGCCACAAAATAGTTCACAGGGACAGAAATGTAATACTTTACAGAGCTTGGTTGCTGCAGCTCCCAGAATGGCAAAAGGGGAAAATGAAGTATGGAAATGGAGCCCAGAAAAAGGAAAAGCTGCAATTTAAAAGGCAGTAAAGATGCAGGTAAGTATCCTTGGGGACAAGTCATAGTGAAGGATGCAGCAATAGTGTTTAGTGTCAATCGTAGACAAAGACAACAATTGATGAGCAGAATTAACTCGGAGACGTAAGTGATTACTAGCAGGCAGGCTAACCTTTCGGCATCATCCCAAGGAGCAATGGGAGAAGTTTGCGTCTCCTTAGCAATGTTTCAGATTGTGCTTCGCCCACTGCTGTCGGAGTCCTGACTAAGAAGCAATCACTGTGGAAAGGGCATTGCCTACAGTCAACCCCTAGTAGGTATGCAGACCTCTCTCTCTCTCTCTCTCTCTCTCTCTCTCTCTCTCTCTCTCTCTCTCTCTCTCGTGTGTGTGTGTGTGTGATGACACATTTCACTTTGCAAGTTAAGCCTTATAAGGATGAGCCAAGAACTCAAAAGCTAAACAACAGAGGCCACACACTGATGACGTGTTGTATGTTTGTGACACATTCCAGTCCAAATTACCGGTATGTGCATAAATCTGTTGGCGGAGCAATTAGAGGATAGTCAGGGACATTCACTGGAAATGGAAAAGCAAGTGCTGAGAACCTTTGGCCCACCAGATGTTGATGAACCCCAGCTCCCAACAGTACCAGTAAGCATAGCCAATGGTCAGGGATGATGGGAGTTGCAGTTCAGGAACAGCTGTGGTAAAGCATTTCCTAAACTCTTATTACTCTGGTCTGTTTTTTGAAATAATTCCCATTGATAATTTACCTCCCTGTATATAGTGAAAAGAAAGCCTATCAAAAAGGAGATTAGGTGGACAGGTCAATGTGCAAGTAATTGGGGGGGGGGGTGATGATATTGTCCATTAGAACAGATATTTCGTTTGGGATAGATAAATTCAGCAAATCATCCCAACCTGGATGGGACAATAAGGCAATCATTATGCAAGTGTGAGCTTTGAGACGACTCCTATCACAGAGATGGCAAAGATCTTCTTCTGTTTCCACCCACCCACCCACCCACCCACTCCTGTATCCACCTTCTAGGATCTAAAATGTTGGAATGAAACACACAAGTCCTCAGCCAGCCACCTGTGTCATTTTGGTTGCCTTCTTGACCTGATAACATCATCAAGACCCCCTCCTATTTTTGCACTTTTCTCATGAATGACTAATTAATGAGGTAACCCAATAGCCAATGGAGCTCTGCCGAAGGAGAATAGTGCAGCAAAATAAAGGAGCTTGAAAACTGTTTACATAACTGTTGACTGACTCTTTACAGTGGATTTATAAAGGCCTGGTCTGCTGGGAATACTACCAGCTGCCTCAATTACAGTATTTCTCTAAATTGTGCTGTCTGATAAAGGTGGATTAGGCATTCTTCTGAATATTATGGGAGAAAACAGGTAACCACAACTGGATCTTCATAATTTGATCTCTTAGAATATTCTCATGTTTTTGCTGCAACATTGTGCCTCCCACATCTTCCACATTTAGGGCAGAAAGGAACACATGGTGGTCCATCAGCTTTCTGAAAGCTAGAGCACAGTTCAGTAGTCAGGGCGGTAAAAGAGGGAATTAGCAAAGCCTACACTGTGTGTGGTGCTGTGGTCTAAACCACAGAGCCTAGGGCTTGCCGATCGGAAGGTCGGTGACAGGGTGAGCTCCCGTTGTTCGTTCCCAGCTCCTGCCAACCTAGCAGTTCGAAAGCAAAGTGCAAGTAGATAAATAGGTACCTCTCCAGCGGGAAGGTAAACGGTGTTTCCGTGTGCTGCTCTGGTTCGCCAGAAGCAGCTTAGTCATGTTGGCCACATGACCCAGAAGATGTCTGTGGACAAACACCAGCTCCCTCGGCCAGTAAAGCAAGATGAGCGCCTCAACCCCAAAGTCGTCCACAACCGGAAAGAATAGGGGCTTATCTATATGTATTTCCTGAAAGCCTTAAGGAGCTGATGTAACAAAGCTTTCTTTCTATTAAAAAAAATGGGTGAGCAGGACACCTACGAACCATCCTGTCCCCAGACATTTTCTCCTTGCAACACCCTCAATGCCATTATGGAGGCAAGAGATAGGAAAAAGAGGGCTCAAAGAGGAGCCATACTTGAACTTACAAGATGCCTGTGATTAGTTAGCTCGTTGTCCTTAGGGCCCGCTCCATTCTCCCACCTGAAGAGAAGAACAAGATGCTCTCTCTCTCTCTCTCTCTCTCTCTCTCTCTCTCTCTCTCTCTCTCTCTCTCTCTCACACACACACACACACACACACATACACACTGCCATGTACAGAAGGCAACCAGACCAGCAGCTGAATATTGTTCCAACACTTTCATCCTGCACCATATCTGAGGGAAGCAAGCTAACATGGGGAGCACAGAGTAGGCCACATAGCAGACACAGCTCTGTCGTTCAAAACCTCTCCCTTCCTACCAGCACCAGTTGCCTCAGGCAGCCACCTCACTTTGCTTAATGGCAGGGGCAGCCCTGGTCATCCTAGATCCATGCTGAGCCACGGACACCGTTAGTGACCGGAACAGCGTGAACCCGGTAAAAGCAGTCTTGTCAAATGTCTCGTGTCATGCACTTTCTCTACACTGTGGCTTTTCTTAATTTTGAAACCCTTTTCTATGGAGAACAGAGTCCATTAAACGAATCTGTTGCTGAAGTGATGACTTCATCTCTTGGTAGTGTTGCCTCGTCATATCACTTACAATCCAGTTACCCTTGTGCCCTATGGAGTTACTCGTTAATGCTTTGTGTCTGGGGAGTAAACAATCCTTGTTTCTTCCAATTTACCAGTTAAAAATCCCAGTAATTACCCAGTACTCTTTCCATCTCCCTAGGTATCTAAGGGAGAGGAGGGATGAGGGGAGAGATATTTGCATCTCTCTCTCTCTCTCTCTCTCTTTTAAAAAAGCAAACAAAACCTGCCTGCACATCACTTCAAGGGAATGGTAGAAGGCTAATTTGGTTCTGGGGTAGTTGTTCTTTTTAAAAAAGATGCTTCTGCACAGTTGCCACACTTTCATTCTGGCACACATGTGAGAATTTAGAATAGACAGGCTTCACAACATTAGTTACCTGATATTGTCAGGGATGAAGTGCCAGTACATGATGGGTGATTTATGTGAAATTAGCATAATTGATATACCGTTGCAGCAGCTGACAAAGAAACAAATGTATTTCTAATTTCTGCAGCTGCAGCAACTGCTATTGTTAGCGTGAAACCTGATCCCCGTTGTAAGGTGGGACAAGTTTTGCCTTTGGAAGCATGTGAGGGAACTACTTTGTGGTCTTGCTCTGTTTGTCCAACTGATAAATTGCACACGATGCAGAGAATAGTGATTCTCTGTTATTTCCATCAGAGTGGCAAGTACACTATTGTTCTGCATTGCATAAATGACATTGAGCAGGTTTCCCACACTCCAATGCAGAAGTTATCTAGCATCTTTTTTTTCCAAAAACAAAGGAGCTTCCAAAATATAGCCATATGCCTTTGATTTCCCATAATTTTTTTTAAAAAAAATCTATGGTGACCTCCAGACTTTCAATACTTTGCAGGAGTGACTCAGGTGCATGTCAAAAATTTAGCTTTGCCCAATCAAAAGTCGATTTTTGTCCTGGAACAACAACAAAAAGAAAGGGAGAGGAAACTGATGTTTGTTGTTAGGAAGCTGATGTGAAAATGGACAGAAAAGTTCACAATGAATTGATGGCTGTCACTGTGCTTTGGTACTGGTACAGTACCACCAGTTACATTACATGTTTAGATTTTTAAAAATGGAATATTTGGACAGAAGCTCACAATTTGGAAGAGAATTATTACAGAATGAGGAGAAATTATTGTCTAAAATGTATAACTTTTTTGTAATGGGAAACAAAAGACGAGCTAATCAAAGCTTCAATGACACACTGGGCAATAGATATAGGACACAATACAGATTTAAACTTCTGGGAGAAACTTTGGAAGAATGATTTGAAATTTACTGATTGAAAGAGAATTATATGAAAATGATTCACAGATAGTTTTTAGCTCTGAGTAGGTTAGCTAAGATGTATAAAGCAGAGTCAGATATGTGTTGGAAATGTAAGGATATGGAGGGAACTTTCATATGTGGTAGACATGTAAAAAGGTAAAAGAATCTATAATGAGCTGAAAAAAATGTTTAAAATAACTTTCTCCAAAAGACCAGAGTCCTTCTTATTAGGAATAACCCAGATAAAAATTCCTAAATTCCCACAAATCAGAACGAAGGCTCAACGAAGGCCAAGAGTAGTCCAACGTCTGCATAAGCTTTGTGGAAGAAAATCAGGACAAATGCTTGATAAACAGGTCATTAAAATAGCATGAAAATATTTTACAATTAGAATCATAGAACTGTAGAGCTGGAAGAGACCACAAGGGTCATATAAGTTCAACCCCCTGCAATGCAAGAATCATTTGCCCAATGCAGGGGCATAGCTAGCTGCTCTGGCACCCAGAGCAGCAGGGGCAGGGCAAGCTGCCCATGGGGGTGCTGCGGTGATCTGCGCACGGGGGCACCACACGGGGGCACTTCAGCAATCCATGCATGGGGCAGCATGGTGAGCTGCCCATGGAGTCTGTCTGCCGGATGCAAGCCCCACACTGCAGTGTGGGGTCCCAAGTCACCGTGTCACTCCCAAGAGAGATACGTGGCTCAGGACAGGCCCCACGGTAAGTGCCGCCCCCCGCAGTGTGCCATTTTGTCACACACACCCCTCAAGTATGATACCCGGGGCGGACCGCACCCCCTTTCTACGCCCCTGGCCCAACGCGGGTCTCCAACCCACAACCCTGAGTTAAGAGTCTCATTATCTGCCGACTGAGCTATTAGTCGGTGTGGTATAAAGTTAATTTACCCCATTGCCAAGATAATAAATGTTTCAGCTTAGGCTAAATCCCCCTCCCTCACCACCCTATTGCAGTTGGGGCATTTTGACAATTTGGGGAGGGTCAAATCAGCACATTAACAGAGGCAACATTTCCTGTAGTGGGGGGGGGGGTGTCATAATTTCTGCTGCTTCTGCTGGAAGTACAAACCTCAACAACTTTGACTAGTTCAGATAAAAGCCTTAAACCGTCTTTGACTTTCAGAGTCCTAACTGAACATCAGAGTGTTGAAGTATAAACAGAAGAGAAATTAGTGCATCCTCTTTGTTCCAATCCCACCTGGATAAGTCAAGCGAAAGCTGGGTGGCTTTTTGTGGGTTTTTTGGTGGTCCCTAATGTCTGTGTGCATAATTACAAATCAAACATATTCACATTATTAACTTTTATAAGTTTATTAGTCTCAGTGCTAATGAAACCATTCATCCTTTGCAAATGTGCATGGCTGCCTAATGAAACTTCAGTAGATGGGAAAGCAGTTAAGTGAGTACATCCAAATGTTTATGCCAAATTCTATTTGTTGCAGCAAGGAGGGAAGACCAAATTGCTTTCAAGCAGCTCTCTACAAGCAAGCAAGCAAACAAACAAAAAACCCAAATGCAATCATAAACTCACCATAAGATGTGCCTCTATGTGGGCAAACATTTCTGCTCTATAGCTGCAGTGGTGTTGTTCCAGTGGCAAACTCTTCGACTAGTGGCCTAGGGAGCGAAGTGGGTTTTAAGAAAGGGGAAGCTTTTCCATTTCAAGTTCATTTACTTCCTTCAATTATTTACACCCCATCTTTCAATCAAATGGCTTACAAGCAACTGGTGATAAAACACAAAATATCTTAAGCTGACATATGCATACACACTCATGGCCCAACAGCCCCACAAGATTAGACCAAAGCATTATGTCCCCAATGAGCACAATAGTGCTTTCCTGCTTATGTTTCCCTATAGCTGGCATTCAGAGGCTCACTGCTTCTGATACTGGAAGGACCAGAAAGGATTGCGTTGAGGGCTTCTTCTTTTTTCCAGCCGAAACTCAGCTCTGGCACCTCTCAGATGGGTGCCATTGTCATTTCAAGAGAACAAGGGAGGCATTTATGGTGAGTTCTGGCACCTCTTTTTCTATAGAAAATAGCACTGATCACATCACAGATTTGATATGAGCCAGTGTGGGCCTGGGCCCTGCCTTGCAACTGAAGCAGGAGTTCTGACAGCACTCGGGGGAACAGAAGGAGCTATGAATTCATGACTGAATGGTGAAGCGAGAATTTTTCAAGTGTTTACCGTAGCAAAAGGGGCACCTTCAAGCTGCAAAACATCTTGGGCTGGCACTGCGGGATTTGCTACGTGAGAATAAAAGAGAACCCCTCTCACACAGAGAGACACAGAGCAGTGTCTGGTGGAGAGGGGGATGCCTAGCCTTTTGACAGCGGCACCACTGCCATGTATAAGGACGTTGTGGGGGACAAAGAGGTGGCAAGGTTAGGGAGGGGGGCTTGGGTGTACTGGCAGGAGTGCCAGATTGGCTCTGCTGGTAAAGCCAACTGACTCCAACCTCATTTTCATCTTCCACTGCCCTTTCATGTGCTAGGTACACAGCAACATCCTACACCACCAGCTGTTCCCACCCAGGCCCATGGCTCAATCCCTCCCGGTACCTCCTTGTGATCCTAACAATCTCTGCCTGGGTGGAACAAGAACCTGAATATGAGAAGGCAGGACTTTAAGGCCTGATGTGTAGTAGATCCTGCACTGCCATGCCACAGAAGATCACAGTCATGAGCACCTGTATAAACAAATGCCAGCTGCGGGGAACAAGTTCCAGCAGTGCATTGTCAGGGAAATAATGACGGCGATACCACTGATAATTATGCAGGAGAAAGCAAAGCCCCCACACATGCAATGCTTCATCCATCCATTACACGTATCCATAGCAGTGTTGTGAAACCGAGCCCTATTGAAGCTCTATTAACAATGAATCAAAGGAGGTTTACAGAAGTTCCACCCGGTGGAATCCTATATGGCCACAGGAAATAACAGCCACCTATCATCCTCCTCTTACTAGAGCAGAAGCAAACCTGTGACATCAATGAGAATGAGAGAGAGAGAGAGAGAGAGAGAGAGAGAGAGAGAGAGAGAGAGAGAGAGAGAAGGGAACATATGGCTGTAGCTGAGGGAGCCATCCCAAAGCCTAGCCAGATGCAGACTCTGGGAAAAAAATTCCTGGCTGCCAACCAACTCCAGCATTTGGGAAGCACTGCAGCACGGAATACTCCTCTGCATACATCTGCTTGGTTTTTTTTTAATGGTCATATAGCCATTCTAGCACGGAGTGAAACTTTGGCTGGTGATTATGATTTGTTGCAGTTTCACTCTCCTTATTGCTTAATCTACCTTTTGTCTGCTAGAACGTTTCAAGAGCTCAGTGCTTTTAATGAGCTGCTGAAGTTGGGCGCATTTTGTAGCCGCATCTCAGTGTCACAGCAGTGCACTTGGTGAAATATTTAAGACTGATTTGCCTTAGTTAAAGGGCTAGTTAAATCTCTCCGTCTCCCTCCCTGCACCTCCCCTCCCATCTCTCTGTCTCTCTCCTTTTACTCTCCATTTCAAAAAGACATCTCAAAGAGATACCCTTGTGTTTTCAGGCTTCTAAACTATTGGGATCAACTCCTCAGAGTACAAGATTTGCTTTCAGTCTGCAATCCCTTCCTTCTTTTTGAACTCAAAATTGTCCATGATCTGGAAGTGTAAGTTTCTCCCTCCCCCCCCCTTCGGTCTGTAAAAGGAAACTCTTTTTTCTTGTTTTTGCTGTTTGTTTCTTTATTTGAATCCCCAGTAGGAAAATAAAGCAATGGATGGGGGTAGGAATAAGCATTTAGCTCCTGGACTGCACATGTTATCTACAAATTCCTTATTATTTTCTGCACTGAACTGAGCCTGTAGTAATATATATAAGAAAGAAACAAGAGAGAATATTCTTAAACCAGTGAAGTATTTACTCCTCCCCTCCTTTTTAAAGAAACGTCTTAATCCTATTAACAGTAAATTATACTACCTATTGTGAAAGCAAACAGGAAAGAAATATTTGAAGCATGCAGTTAATTATGATACCAAGTGAAACATAATATTTATGCTTTCCCTGCATAGCTGAACATTTTTTCTTTCACTATTTATGAGTCATCCACTGATTGAAGGCTTGAAAATGATGAGGAGACACAGAGGAAA